>NW_015112866.1:401903-406894 GCF_001443285.1 Poecilia latipinna | reverse complement strand
CTTTTAAGAGGGAAAAAAAAAAAAATTTAAGGGGATTAAAAAATTTTTTTTAACCACCAAAAAAAAAAAAAAAAAAAAAAAATATATATATATATATATATATATATATATATATATATATATATATATATATATATATATATATATATATATATAACTTAACCTATATTTTAAACTACAAATACCATACTGCATCTTCCAGTCTTTACACTTTGTTGAGAAAAAAAAAACGATCAGACAAGATATGCTAGTGCAAGCCAAGCTACACAACATAAGGGTTGTAGTGATGTCAAACTATTTTAAATAAACAAGTTGCTTGTCTTTGCTGCCTTTGTGCTGATTAAGGTTTAATCCCCTTACCCTACATTTCCAAAAGCCAGGCCTCCAAATTTCTTTATGACTTGCAGACGGGGGAGAAGTGAAATTACTTTGTAGCTGCTAAAAAGTTTTGATTTTTCTCATGGGCATATTTGTAAATGCCTTGGTAAGAAAACTTAGATTATAAATAGGAAAATTACTGTAATGTATTGCCTTCATGGAGAAAGAATAAACTATCATTTTTAATTATTTCAAGCAAGTTTCATAATGAGCATTGTTATATTAGCGTGCTCCCTTGGAACAAACAGTTTTTGTTAGAATATCAAAGTCCTTAACACATTTTAAGTGTACATTTGGAAGATTATTTTTTGTTTCCTTAACAAGTTTGGAAAATAAGACACGGTGGCATCTGCTGCAGTGATCTGCTTACGCGACACAGGGGGGGAAATTTAGTCCAATATCTGTATTTGTACAAAGAACCAGTAATAGCTGATGAATTATCAGCTTATTGAATGAATGTCTATTTCTCAGTGGAGGATTTTAACACCGACCCCAGGGTGCTAGGAAGGATAGAGGTAGTGATAATCCTATTAAATAGGATTCAGCCCAAGTGTCCCCTAAAGTCTGTGGTCCTTAGCCTTTCTCTCCGGACGATGGAAACAATTGGGTAATGAGATTCAAACTATGTGGAATATAAAAATACACGAATGTATCTTCAGATGAAAAGTTTTTCTAAAAGTTTTTGTTCTTTAGACAGACTAACTTATGACGAATTGATGTAGTACTTTGATTCAACCACAAACACATTGACGTGTGCTATTTGAGCTGGTGGAAAAATATTCAAAACATAAAATAGTAAGGGGGAAAAAGAAAAAAAGATGTCTGAGCGAACATTAGGACGTTGCATTTAATTAGAACAAACGGAACAGCGCAAATGAACTTTCAATCAAGTGAAGATCAAAAGAAAAACAATCCCTGAGACGCCCCTTTAGGATTTTTATTTATTTATTTTTTTACATCGTCCTCATAAACATCAACCAAAAATAATGCCCTTCATGATCGTATCACGATCACTGACACTGATCCCTTATCTTCATCGAGCAGGAATCCTCTCGATAAAAGGGCAGTCGATTGTAAACATTCCCCGTTTCTTTCAGGCTGCAAGGGAGGGATACTAATTTCTCAGGCTGATTTTATTAATAGAGAGCCACAGAGAATCTGAGGAGGGCGATAAACAGAGATGAGATTCTATCAATTATACGATTTCTTTAATTAACCATCATTAAAGGCAGATCAATAACGCCAAGACCGGAATTAAAATAAGGCCCATACATTATACACTATTTTACAAGCAACAATCAAATTGCCTCATATACCGTGGAAGCCCCAGTCAAAGGTGTTGCCATGGTAACCAGCAGAGCAGAGGCGGGTTGGGTGAATTTAAAGGAGCCAGGATAGATCTCTATATATCCCAGACACGTCGGCGACGCTTAATTCAGCGACAGATGTGAAATCAGGACTGGAAACCTAACGAAAAAAATAAATAAATAAATAAATAAAAATCAAAATGTATAAAAAAGTAATAAAAGCCCCTTTCTGAAATATTTCTCCCGACACTGCCAATAAATTATTCAGAAATATAGTGAGGAATCTATAAATGTAGGTCACGAGTGCAACCCGCCAAAGAAATTAATTAGAATATTTAAAAGCAGGAAGGAAGAGATGGAGCTCTGAAGACGAGCTGCAGCGGCGGTTCAGTCGGTCAACACACATAATGGACCCGGAGAGGCTCCAGCTCCTCGGAGAGTGATCAAGGGGATAAAGCTCAGCAAACCTGAGTGCTCTAGTTAGGAAGGTATAGTTTGATGTAGGACGTGCTAAAGGCAGAAATTGGAGGTTATGTGATATAGGTTTGATTTTTATTTTGTTTTTTGTTTTTGTCTTTTCAGGGCTGTAAAAGAATTTATTTATTTATTTATTTATTTTTTACAACTTTCCCTTTCTCATCTGAGTTTAGTCTAGGAGCTCACAATAATTCTTTCAATTTCTACAACTGAAATAACTGTAAAAAACAAACAAACAAACAAACAAAAACAAACGTAAGAGCGGCCAGCTGTTGTAACCGAGAGTTGGCTTGAAAAGACAACAGCCTCTCAAACAATTGACCAGGAGTACTTTCAATATTGAAGAAAAGTATGTGGAAATAATAATCAACCAAGACAGAAACATGTCTCAACAGATGAACTCTGAGTTGAGGAGCAGAACATGTGTGGACAGTGAGAACAGTTGCTTCCTCAATGACTCAAGACCAGGAAGACACAAGAAACTGTAACGACAGGGCAGTAAGGTATTTGCAGCAGTAAATCAGCTGATGCCCCCCCACATCCTTTCAGAAAAGTGTCATAGTTAGACACCAAAATGCCAGAACAGATTTAACTTCCACAAAGACACGGGAAGAATGTCATTAATGACTTTTAATGCTGTGATTAGCAGTCAACTGAAATTTATTGGACAGATCATTACAATGTAAATGCTGTCGCAGTTGACGAGCAACTATTTTTAACCTTTAAGGGCATCTGGTATGAGAGTGGTTTCAATTAGTTCGGGTTGATCATATACGGGTTATAATTAATTTCCGTGATGCCACCCATTCTCTTAAAAGCCCATAAGCAGGTAGTTTTATTCAAACATGGGTCTTGGTCCTTGTAAGTCTGACATAATCAGGTTGCAGCAGCAGTCAAACACTTTCACCTTCATTTTGCTTTAAATATATCTGTAAACCTGTCCTGTGTGAATTTAATTTACCTTGGCCTATACAGTCCTGCAGCGGCTCTAAGCATTTACGCAGTTTGTATGCCTCTCTGTATTTTTCCTGTATGCACAATGCTTTATGTTAGGGACAGGGCTGACTTGTGAAATTGCACATATTTTACCATTTGACTCCTCCTTGGGTCAAAACTGACAAAATGAGACGAGCTCCATGTTTGTCACTAATGCAGAGAATCCGCAGGGAGCTGGAAATCAGTCGAGAGAAGAAAGAAGAGGTAAGGAGAAGGTGAGAGACATTTTCAAGTGGAAAAGCCATAAATTTAACACCTCCTCCCTCCCCTTATGAGCAGAAAGGTAGACTTACATCAGGAGAAGGTGATGGGGAAAAAAAAAAGGGAAACTTAGGTGAGAGCGGAGGGTGTGCCAAGAGAGAGGCAGGGGAAACAAACAAGGGAAGGGAGGGGAAAAGGTGAAGAGCAGGAGGTGGTGGTGGGGGGGGGAGGAATTTGGGGAAGGGTACCGAGCACTGGACATGGAGGTGTCGAGGGTCATAAAAACTAGGAGATGTGTTCTAGCCTCTGGGTCTTCATATCTTTTACATTTCTAATTAAAAGAGATAAAGAGTGAGGGAGTCATCAATCCCACAGTGATTTCCCAGTTAAGGCTTTAGAGGGGGCTGTAAACTAGGCAGCCCGGCATCATTGATTTTATAATTAGCTATCGTCACCCCAGACTTAAGATGGAGGCTGCGTAGGAGGGATGGGGGGGACTAGGAGGAGACCTTAAAAACAGAGAGCAGGAAGCTGGCAGGGAAGCGGCAAGGCACGGTGAGGAAGATGATGACGAGGCCAGCCCCGAGGGGAGCCAAGGATGAAAGGAGAGGAAATTCAGAATGAGAAATGTATACGAAACAGGCAATTAACCAAAAGGGAATAGGGCTATATAACTGTGTGCAAAGAAATTGGATAGTTAATTACCAGTGAAATGTCATGTGAGGATCAAAATATCAGGATAATCTTTGTCCAGGAGGAGGGGGGGAAAAAAAAAAAGTCATACACGCCCTAGTTATTAACAAATTTTATTATAATGAGCACAAACCTGACAGAAAAAAAAAAAAAACACGACTGGCAAAACAGAAATACACAATGGTGTACATGTAGGATAACCTTCACACACAACACTTCAAAAGGAAATATAAAAAAAAAAAATAGTCACTGGAGCTAATCTCCGGTATGCTGCAAATCGCTCTCAGTGGTTGCAAACAGACGTAAAACTTCATCAAGACACGACCCTCCAAGCACATACAAGGAAAACAGATTTTACTTTGATCTGAGATAAACAGCAAACTGTAAATGTTTTTTTTTTGTTTAAACTTCTTTGTACGCCTAACTGGATAATGCTGCTCAACGCCATGGTGACAAAAGATGGTATTAACAGACTATTTCTTCTCTGACAGTAATAGTCCTGTGCGCATTAAAGTTTTTAGTATTATTTAACAAATACAGCGCACTTCCAAAAGTATTTATAACTCGCTGAACTTTTCTACTGTCCTGTTACAATTACTAACTTTAATGTATTTTGTTGCATTTTTATTTGGTAGGGCAGAACAAGCTAGATTCACCTCCATTCTCTCTGATACTCCCAACTTGTATCGAGTGCAACCGACTGCATTTCAATGTCACATAGATGCCACATGAATACATATTTAGCAAACCTCTGAGATCTTTACAGGACAGCTGTGTTTATATTGAGGGTGACTTCTGTAAGCAACTGGTTGCTCTTTAAGTTTATTTAGGGGTGTAAGAATAAATAATTCCCCTCCTCTTCCCCTCCTCTTCCCCCCCCCCCCCCCCCCCCCCCTTCAATCTCCTCTTTATCAACTTAATCTGAGACCATATAACTAC
>NW_015112866.1:395768-398746 GCF_001443285.1 Poecilia latipinna | reverse complement strand
TAGAGGTGAAAAAAAAAAAATTTCCCCTCTCCCCCCCCTCCCCTCCCCCCCCCCCCCCTCGCAATCTTTAAAATCTCCATTTTGTAATGAGTTTGTAAAACCATATATGGCTATGAATATTTTTGCAAAACACTGTGACTTAAGCATAATCAGCAGGTATCATTCCCTTTGATTAGCATCGATGTTTAGCGACAGTTAAACCCTCAACCCTCAAATTTTCTGCCTTTGAAAACAGACAGTACAAACACCGAAATGTAGACAAAATATGCTCACAACACACAATTTTAGATTCTGTATAATCATGAAAAACACACGCCAAGCGTACGGAGTCTCAACGTAGCAACATCTCACCTAAAAACTCCTCCAGCGTAAAAAGAGGGTGCAAATACAGCAGATAAAAATCAAGCATCAAGTTAGCAAATTTTCGTAGGCAAGCTCGGAAAGTTTGTGTTATGCTACACTGAATGAACTTGGTGGCTTCAAAGTAAAGCTGAATATGGTTTACTCGCAGCGTAACTCAAGTTAATTTTAAAACAGGAAACCATGAAAAATGCATACAATATTGATTAAAAAGGGAGGCAGCAGTTTTCTTTATTAGGCAGTATAAGAGAAGGAGGAAACATCTAATGCTGACAGTAAGTTTAGTATTTTAGGCACAATTTTGGAAGTGGATGACTGTATATTAAGCTATAAGAACAAGATCACAAAATAACAACCGAGCATCTTTTATGATTACAAAAGCAAAATTGTAGTTTGTTAATCAATAAAAAAAAAAAAAAAGATTTAAGCTGATCTAAAAAGCATGTGAGTTTTACAATGACGTATAGAGAACTGCTTGGTGCATCTATCCTCAGTGGCCGTTAATAAGCTTACTTATTCTAAACACTGTCCATATAAGAAAGCTTAAATCACCCCAACTGTATCTGCATGAATCATCTGTGATTTTGTGCTATAAAAAGTGCATATCAAATTTTAGGTCTGAATAAAGGGAGGAGAAATATGACGTTATAAGCCTACATTATTGCCATATATTTTTTCTTTTTTTTTCCCCCCCCCTTATCAACGGCGCTGTGGAGTATCTTTATGCTGCCATGAAAAGTGTCCAAACCAAAGGCGGAGGATTTAACGCTGGAACGGAGCTTTGCCACGATTTCCCGCAGAGCCGAGTCTACACAAAACATCATAATTACAGAGCCCGTCGTGACTCCTAATCACAATCGCCATAAAAGCGACATTACATCCGTCGTAAAGCTCTCGACGCCGCAATGATTCAAAGGAAATCATTCTGCTACCCGCCTGCGAACTCTCAAATGCCAGGCCCCAAAAATTCCTGCAGCTTCACGCTGAGCAACGGTCTTCTGTGAGTCATAAACACGGCGTTGACCTGCCACTGTTGGCACGGCTGAGGCAATAACACAACAGACTACAGGATGGGGTGGTGGGGGGGGAGAGGGGTAAGAGGGGGACACAAGGTTGGTGGCAGATACAGAGTAATTGCATATAACATTGTGTCCTGCGTTTATAATGTGCTGTTTATGTGCTTGTTAGTCGACGCAGCTGGAAAACAAAGTCCCTTCCTGCTTTGTGAATGCTCGCTGTTGTCTTGGCTGGATATCCGCCTGTCACCATAGCGAGGTGTCTGCCAGATCGCTGCAGGAAGACACAAGGCAAGAGTGTGAATAAGTGTGTGTTTGTGTTAGAAACGGGGTAGGGGGACGTGGGGGGACGGGGGCTGGGGAGAAAAAAAAGACACATTGCAGTCGAAAGCGGAGGCCAGAGCGCAGGAGCGGCTGAGTGGGAGAACGAGAGCCTTAACGATGCTGAAAATTGGCCCGTGACTGAGGTACACCCCTCAGGTAAATCATTGCTACAGCTTCCCGTCACATTCTCTGTCCCCTCGTCCTCCCATCCTGCCTCCCCTCCAGCGCCTCACCTCTGTCTCAGACAGTTTCCCCCGCTTCACCCCGACTAAACTTCATTTATGACCACATATTCAAAGCTTCCATCTCTGGGCCACAGCTCCCCCGTCGCCATAAATAACCCCTTGCATATGCATGTGTGCATTCGCAAGCTCTGAAATCCACATGCAACCGGTCCTCTGCGAGGAGAAGAGACGCGCGGCGACGGACAGCGTTTAGCTGCGTGCCGTGCGTTTAATCAGCACAATTAACGTACGCATTGATCTGGATACATTTTACGCTTTCACCCTCTGCTTCTCGGGTCAAAATATGATATTTCTTATTAAGGTTTGCGTATAAAGCAGGCTGATTTACAGAGCTGTCCCGTTGGCTCAAACCACATAAAGATGCTACTGGAGTTTATTAAAAGCAGTGTGCATGACAGAAGGGTATCCTCATGTTTCCTTGCGCCTTACTTAATCACTTCTTTAAATTACAATTTTCAACATAAAATTGTCAACTCTCTCAACTTGTTGAAGGATTTCTTGATGGATTACAAGGATCAGTCTTAAGAGTAGGACTGCCTGTCTAATTGCGTGGTGATCAAACCTGTTATGGTGGCTTCCCAAATACAGACTACGAGAAGATTAAGTCCTCCAACTAGTGAAGTGGGACCTCAATTTACAGGGCACGATGGTTCAGACCGTCCCATGGGTGCTTGACTGGCACAGGCTGAACTCCTCTACAGTTTCCTTCTGCCAAATTAATTTTTCCAGGGGTTCAGATTGAGTTTGACGAAATTTCGTCACAAAGTTTTGGTTACTAGTTTACGTAGTTATACTTTTACGTATGCTTAAGCCCCAAATTATTCATACTCCTGGCATATTTAGATATACAGTTATTTTCATTCAACTTAAACGTTTGTTTCTGAATCAAAAATGACACAGGTAGACCTAAAAAATAATAAAACAATGTAAAAGGAATATATGTATATATATATATATATATATATATATATATATATATATATATATATATATATATATATATATTTACTTTTTTTTATATATTTTTTTACAC
>NW_015112866.1:353284-390784 GCF_001443285.1 Poecilia latipinna | reverse complement strand
AATAACAGGAAGACAACAACACAGAAGATCCCCAACACCTGGGATATGCACCAGCCCGACATTCTTGTTGCGTCAGTATGAATTTGTTATAAAAACCCAAGTTATATGACACAGGAAGCATGCTAAATGTTTTAATCGTGGTTATTATAGGAACAGTGATATTCAAACACATGTCAATTAGAAGAAACTCCTCTGCTCCTGACCTGCTTCTCTGCTCGCAGCTGCTCTTTCTCTTTCTGTGCAACCCTCTGGCTGGCTTTCAGCTCCTGCAGCTCCCTTCGTGTTTCACTCAGCTGAACCTGCGGGCCGGTCACCGTAAAAACAAAAGCAGTATTGAATATGTCAGAATCATTTATTTCATAAAGCAACAAATGGGGTGTGAACAAGTTAACTGGCTATGCAGTTCACGTGACAATTTTTCTTTACCCCTTTGACACACCTCCTGTACGTGTCATGACTGAAAGGACTTTTTATCACAAGGTGCTTGCTACATTGAAAGAAAAATACTGCAATGATGTACAGTCTCTCTCTCTCTCTCTCGCTCGCTCACCCGGTTGCAATCTTTTTCTCTACCAAGCTCGACCTCCAGCTTCACCCTCTCCATCTTTTCCTCCTGCAGCCTCTCTTGCATCTTCTGCAGCTCTGCGTTGAGTCTCTCCAAGTGTTCCTGGTCCAACTGTGGAAATGACACACACAACGTATGAAATGCTTTCCCAAATTAGAGTCCTTTAATAACGTGCAAAATCTTTGCACGTTATTATTATTATTGAGATTTACTCAATAATCGGAGTAAATCTATTACCTCCGCAGCGTTCTGCAGACTCTGCCTGTCTTGAGCCCAGTTGGCTCTTCCTTCTCTCAGGGCCATGCTGGCATCTGCAAGCTGAATGGTGAGTTGGGCAGCCTGCACTCGAGCCTGGTGCAGTTCGGCCTGCACATGATCCTTTTGGGCTGCCAGCGAGCTTAGATCGCTCTTCAGGCCCTCGACGGTGCGCTCGCTCATGTGGAATCGCTCGCGTAGGCTCCGCATCTCCTTCAGCGACGCTTCACTTTCAGTCTGTTGACAAAGCAAGCCGAAAAGGACACGTCTGGTTACCGTCGTGGCAAAACAGAAAGTAATTTGAGATGCTGGTACTGGTTTTATTAAAAAAAAAAAAAAAAAGGCAGGTTGTTTTCGTTTTAGGCATTAACAGTAGTGGTGTTAAAAATCTGAATGCAAAGACAATTTTCCAACTAAACCAGAATAAAGAGACACATTTTCTCTTTCAGTTTGTGTAGGGTTTTTCAGATGGAAATTATATTTCTACATTCTTTATCAAACTCTTTCTTTACCCATCATTAAAATAAATGTTAACGTTCACCATCAGGTTATGGCAGAGATTTCGACATACACAAATATGAAAGCAGAACAGATTGTTAGGAAGCGGATGGATGAACAGACAGATAAATGAGCAGGTGAAAAGACAAATGGAAAGACTGACAGATGGACAAATAGATGGACAAATGGGCTGATAAACAGAAAAATTACAAATTGATTAAAAATGGATGAATGGATTAAACTTATAAGCAATAAGATGAATAAAGTCTTGAAATAATCTGTTTGGTACTTAAACTGGGAAAAGATTCAAATCAAATTCCTAATTTTTCCTGACAGCGAAGGAACTTTTGCAAATGTGCAAACATGTTTATTCCTTTAAGTATCTGACCTCCTTCCTGTGGGCAGTGGTGAGTTTCTGTGTGAGGGTGGTGATGGTGTTCTGGAGCTGCAGGACGCTGGTGTCTCTCTGGGCCAGGGAGTTCCTGAGAACCTGGAACTCTTTAGACAAACTCCTGAGCTCAGCTTCAGTCTGATCCAGCTTGTTCTAACAAAACAGGCCAAATGAAAGACATCAAAGTAAAGACCCAACAGAGATGCCAGTTTACTCTTACCACTGAATTGGTTTAAGAGGAAAATACCTGCAGGCCTTTTTTTTCAGTCTCCTCCTCTTTTCTCAAGGCAATTGCCCTCTTGGCTCTGTCTTTCATTCTGTAAACACAGATTTTTGGCTATGGGTGCTCAAAACTATTTATGATACCCCTCCAAAAAAAAAAATAAATAAAAAAAAAGTCAAACCTCTCCAATTCTGTCTCTCTTTCCACGGCTCTTTGTGTCAGTGTTTTGATGTCTTCTTCAAGCTCTCTGATCAGCTGCTCTTTTGCTGCCTTGACCTCCATTAAAGCAGCTTTCTCCTGGGCTAAGCAATCTCCTAAAGCCTTTTCATCCTGAAATACCAGAATTCAAGTCAGGCTTTGGAGATCTCTAAGCATCTGGTGAGGAAAATGAACTGATCATCATCTGAAACGTAAATGTAGGACCATCAAGGTCAATGCACCACCTGCTGCTTCATCTCCATCTCCTCGATCTTCTGATCACTCTGCGCCAGCTGCTCCTTCAGCCTGCTGACCTCACGCTCCAACCCTCTGCGATGTCTGTCCCATTGCTGCTTCTCCCTCTTGTAGTCCTCCCCGTCTCTCTCCCTTTGCTTTTTGGCCGCCTCCTGCTCACGCAGCAGCTCAGCGCGCTCCTGCAGACACTCCTGTAGCCGACTCTGAGAGGAGACAGGGAGAATACCCGGGCTATGTCTACGGATGTCCTTTAGCCACGCTCATTAATTATGCAGCTCTAAAAAGCGTACGCTAACCAGGAGCCTCGTCAGGAGACTAACCAGGAGACTCACCTGCAGCAGTTCGGCCCTGGGTATTACCAGCAGCATGTCTGTTCCTCCGTGCGATTCGTCCTCCAGGGTCACCAGGTCTTCCAGAGGCTTCGGTGCACAGAAAGTGAATGTTGAGCTGCGGGAGCACACTTCCCCTTTAGCATCAACATATATGAACTCATACTCCAGGGAGCTGGGCTTGGGCAGGTAGGAGGCTGAAAGTGATGAAACAAAGTCTTCTTTAACATCTTAGCAACTATCAGAGAAAGACTGGAGAACGTCATATACAACGGTGGCTCAAGGGGTAAAAATTCATCCTGTAACCGGTGGGTTGCCGGTTCAAACCCCTGCTCCGTTCTTTGCCTGCTGTTGGTGATCAGAGCCCTAACCACCACCAGCTCTACTCCAACAGTGCTTCTCATTATACCTTCAACAACTGCTTTTAGGAGCACTGGACTGAGAAGTAGTTCATATGATAAACTCAGGAGACACACAGTTCCACCAGCTGTATGCCAATTGCTGCTGCTGCTAGTCTGGAGGAGCTAAGTGGGGAAGGCATTGGGAGGTGGAAGTTCGGCTGGAAACTGCAGCTGAGTGGAAGTAGGCGGGTCTTTGTCAGAGCAAGCTTTTAGGCAGCCCTGAATGACTGTCACAGGAGATTCAAGGATTTCTCAAACATGCATGAAAGAATCAAAGCAACACTCCAGTTATGTTTTTGAAGGGAATAAAATCATAACATGATAAAAAGATTTAAAAAAAGAGTCAGATTTAAAGAATATCCTCCAACCGTTTTTGCATGTCTTCCTTATAACATCTGGGGTTATTAAAAAACATATATCCAGAGCTTCAGCCCTGGAGCCCATGGCTAACGATACCCATGCTGAGAAGCACTTTAATTAAAAAAAATAAAATAAAATAATGCTATAATAATACAATAATTTGTTCAAAATGACAGCTTTTTAAATTATATGCTAAAGAACAGACTTGAATGAATTACCACCTAAGCTATGTGCATTAGCTAAGTCAATCTAGAAGCAATCATCTTTTTAAATCACAGCAGTTGATACAAAGTCTTTCTTTATTGGCTCTGCACATTGAAGTCTGCTCATTGGCTCAGACCCATACCTGCTCCATGCATGCTCCTCACAGACAACCGCCCTGACCAGTTTCTTCCGACACACAGCACAAAGTGAACAGTGTATTCTCCAGCGAGCAGCAGCAGCAGCAGCAGCAACAGCAGAGGAGTCTTTAAGCCATTGTTTTTTGTCGTCCTCATTACTCAACCCCCTGCTTAGCACAGAAATGAATTCACGCCACGACAGAGGCTTTCTGTGTCGGAGACAAAGCAAGGCAGGATATTTGGCTTCTGCACAGGATGTGTGTTTTTGTTTCCTCCTTATTATTCTTCTGGAAAAATTCTCTTTTAAGTCAGAAACAAACATTGCCATCCATAAAACACAAAGATTTGCAACGATGACAGGCATTCTATAGAAATAACAATCTCCTGCTGAAGGTTTTATGTGCTGATATGCTGTCCTAGCAGAGATTCACTGAAACTATGAACAATAAATACACAGGCATGAGTACCCTGGAAGTGCACGCAGCAGTTGACCTCTGTGCCCTCTTGATAATCGGCTGGGGCCAGAGCCCAAACGAAGGTTTCATAGTCCTTCAATGACGACCATCCGACCTGAGGAGGACAACATGCACACGTTGTTATTCCTAAAAGGTAATTATAATGAAATTTATTTCAAAAGGGACAATGTACAACTGAAACACAAATGTCACCATTAGACAGAGATCACAACACTAAAAGTTGTTTTCCAATCACAACAACACACACACATACACACACAGAGTCATGCAGTTAATAAAAATAAATGCAGGCTTTCATCCAGGTCGAGGTTCATCCATTTGTTCACCCAGGCTTACATTTTTTACAATTGAATTGTTTCTTGAAAACTTACTGAAAATATTTATTGGTAATTTCCAGAAAAGGTTGTCTCATGTTGGGGCAACCTTAACCAAGAATATATGTTTGTACAAGAACTTAAATATAAAAATATACTACAGGACCTAGAAAAGCAGAAATTATTTACTCTGCTGTTAAAACAATTAAAATCAAATCAATCTAGCTTTATTTGTAAGGTGCGTCAAACTCTTTAAGCTGTTTTTTGCTCCTTGTTTTTTTCCCCATTTTCATGTAAAGTGTGTCTTACGGTCACTTTAAGCAAAAAAGAAACAGTTGTTGTTAGGGTTCAATGATAATTAACAACACAGTTTTTGTGGAGTCAAAAGAGATACAAAGTAGCTTTCTTTGCATTCACATTAGTGATTTTTATGCAACCCTGCAAAACAAAGTGATTCAAAAGATTAAAAACCACTAAAACAGACTGTGTATATAACTTTAGTTATTCTTTTCTGTTTTTAGTAGAGCTGATAAGATTCTAGCTTGAAAAGATGCTTAGTGCATAAAATACTATGCCATTTTTCATGCTACTGTTTACAAAGTAATACATGGAGGGTATAATGTGCTTATACTATCTAGTTAATTAAAGGACTATCCTTCATTTGAGTAGTACGATCGAAGTTTTTAAACCATAGCTTTTAAACCTTGATAAATATTTTTTGCAGGTAGCTGGCTCATCACAATTCAGAATAATATATATGAAAACTGATTTGTCATCTCAAGTACAACGGCCTATGTACTGAGCTTCAATGAGAATGGGAAAACCTGTGGGGTCTCAATAAATCAAAAACCAACATAGGGATTAAACATTAAAAACGCTTGAAGCCGAGGGACTCAAATGCGATCCTGTGAAAATACTACAGTTTTTTAAATCACTTTTTTTTTTTTTTCAATTAGGATATCCAATTTTCTCTGTTTGATCACAGGAAAAAGTTTCAGATCTTGGAAATAGGTGACACAAAATAATACACTTTCCCAGACTTTCTGAACCTGTTTCTGTTTTTTTTTTTTTATGACAATTGTCAGGACAGCGATACCTTAAAGAGCCCAATCCAGTCACTGCTGACCCAGCTGTGCTGCGAGCTCAGTGTGTAGTGGCAGTCGACTCTGCTCTGGGGGAAGTAGGCGCAGCCCACGTTTCGAAACTCCACGCGCCATGCCTTGTCCATGGCAACACAACACAATGACAGGCTACTTTACACCTAAAAGGAATAAATGAGCTGGTGAGCAAACTTGAGCAAGCAGAAGCCTCTGAATATTTATTTGGTGTAAGAAGATAGCCTGACTGAGGCTGCACTTGAGAAAAGGACACCAGAGATAAGCCTCTATGACAGGACGGGCTTTGAGCAACATGACATGTTAGAAGTGTGTTGCCGTGGCTATTTTGGTCGTCGTAAAAAAGAAAATCATTTGTTAGTTATTGTACTTTATTACATGTAAACAGGCAGTTAAAAGTGTCTGGATCTCGGATTCGACACTACTTAAAATGAATTGAGCAGTCCTGGCTGCATCTTTAACGTACTACAGTCTCTTCTAAGTACAGAAGCAGCTACGGCGCTTTGGAGAAATATTCATGCCCTTGGACTTTTACACACTTCAATCTATTTTAATTGTATTTTTGTGTTACAGATCAATACAAAATAATGAATAATTGTCAAGTGGAACGGAAAAATGTGGGATGATTTTCAAAATCTTTCACAATTAAAAACCCAAAACGTGTCGCATGAGCACACTTCATTTTAGAAAATCTACATATAGATGTCATTAGCCAGGTGCTCCACAAATCTGGCCTAAGGTGAAGAGCTGTAGGCAGATAGACATTATTCAAATCTGCACTGAACTTTTTAGCCTACAAGCCAAATAGCATGTGTGGCAAAAAAATAAATAAATAAATATAGATGAATGATGGTGGCAGCATCAGAATGTGGGGATACTTTCCAGGCAGCAGGGACAGGAAAGTTGATCAGAGTTAACGAAAAGATAGGTGGAGCCAAATGTAGGTCAGTCCTGAAGGAAACCCTGTTGGAGCATGCAAAAGGGGTGAGCGTGGGTCAGAGGTCAGAGACAGACCTCACACAATGTGAGCATGGACGGTACACTTAGAATAATTGTAGGGAAAATACTATATAAGGACATTTTAGGAATCATGCATTTTAGTTATTGAAGTTTGAAATGTAATGGCTAGAAAGAAATTGGTTCTTATTCCTTGTACCTTGAGTATCAAAATAAATTTCTATGTTCCAGCAGACCAAAATAATTTAATCCTGAAGAATGAGCTCCAAATTGATGTTTTGGATAACAGCATGTTGTTATGTTTCCTATTGCAATATGCTTTGCTTTGAAATATTGCAACCCACAAATTACAAATGTAACGTTAGAAAATATGAAAGAATTCAAGAGAGATAAAAAAAAAAAAAAACTTTGCAAGGCACTGTAACAGACAGCTATGCATTGCCATGACAAAGGCCAGATGTATTTTCCAGTGGGGCCACAGAAAACAACAAACCGTGCTTGTGCTTGTAACAACAGAAGAGCAACAACAAACTCTTAATATGCTGCAAAACTGCAAAGGACTCAACCATTTTCGCATCACAAATTGAACTTTGAAGTTCTGAAATGTCTAGTTTTCTATTTTGAAAAGCATACAAAAATATGTGCGTCTATGTATTAACTGTCGATGCCCCCGATAATCACATATTTGAGGTGGAAATTTACAGCCACTTTCCGAGGGTTCATATTTCACAGGCAGCAGGCTTGAGGCCCTGCAAGAAGCAGCGCATGTCGGGGAAACACTGTGCCAGACACCTCGATGCAAGTTTATTAATTTAAAAAACCATAAAGCGCAGGATAGTCAATTATGAATTAATGTTTTTATTGCTAATTATTGCTTGTTTTGTTTAACGGCTGTAAAGTGTGAACAGAGCGGGGACAATAACAGGCTTTGTTAACTAAAGAAAAAACATCTGCGCACATTTTATCTCGAGTCCTCCATGAAGTGACTCTTACCTTTAAATCCCGACACTCTCTGAACGGGCTGAACAACGATGCCGAGTGCGAGTCAGAGGGTCTGTAGTCCTCAGTAAAACCACGGAAACATATTCAGGACAGCTGTGGCTTAAGCTGCTGGGACACAGCTTCTACAGTAACCCGAAACAATTACAAAAAAAAAACAACAACAACAAAGCCAAACATGAGCACGACGGCGTCAAGATTCACCGTGGGATTGTGGGAGCTGTTGTTCGTCAAACAGCTGGAATTATGGAAGATCACGAGAGTCCGGACTACAACCCCCAGGATGCTGTATCACTGACAGAAGACCGCTGAACGTAATATGATGCTGCTCGACATCCAGCGTTGCGTTTCTCATCGGAAAGAGCTACAAACGGTACAGCTGGCAGATGTCAGCTTGATCCACCAATTGGAAGGTTTGCGATGAAGGACAATGACCAATAGCAACAGCAGCGATGAAAATAATGATTTTCCTCTGCGGTGTTATTAAGGGAGTCTACAGATTGTCACACATTTGCTTCGTATTCGACAAAGTTACACATAAAGTTACACATTACTAATTGGAAATGTAGCCTCCTATTCCTTTCTCTCATTATTAATTTCATCATATAAAATAATATATCTCCTAAAGTTTTTTGTGCACTTTACGATCTTAATTTATCCTTAAGTTCTCCTTAAGGATATGTGCAAATCTGATTTTAGTCTGAATCTCCAAATAATACGGTCATTTTACTTTTTGGGAGCTCATCATTCTTCCCCCTTTACTGACGTGTTGTACAGAGGGAGCACTTTTAGAACATGATGACACTATGGCGCCGGACAGAAGGTGGCAGTACAGATTTTGAAAACCTCCCATAGCACACAATTTTACATTCAGGCTGAACGTATGCAAACTTTTAAACCTCAATCAGGCAGCGCATGTTTCTGACACTGCTGAAACCGTCTCAGAGGTATGTGGCAGTATGGCATTCAGACACATTACAAACGCAAATTGTTGTGTTTATACCCCTTGTACTTATTCAGATATTTTTCATGCTACAACCACTCTTCCATGTATTTTTGTGATTTAAAAATTTTTTTTATTTCTTTTTCAATTTGTAAATATTTAAGTGTTTCTTGCCTCCCTTTCATTTTGATATATCTAAGTAAAATCCACGTCAGCCAGCTGTCAAAGTCAGTTAATTAGTAACGATATTTCACCTGTGTGAGATTTAACCATATGAATAGAGTTGCTCTCTGAAGGCCTCAGATGTTTGTTAGTGAACAAAAAGTATCATTAAGATCGCGGTGTACAGTGACTGCCAGCCTGCCAACACATGGCTGTCCACCTGAACTACACTGGACAATAATCTGCAGAGGTAAATAGCTCAGGTGGAATAACCTGTTGATATGATAACTATTTGTTGAGCTCTCTACATTGACCAGCTGTGCCACTCTCCTTATGGAGGGATGACATGTGGCCATTGCTTATAGCTTTGCAGCTTGAAACAAGTAGATGGAAGAAGGTGCTATACTGAGATTTAAGGGATTGTCTTTGGTCTGTAAGCATCATGTCGTGGAGAGAGTTTTTCTCAGTGATTATTTATATAGGCAGGTACATGTATGCAGCCCTTACTCAGACTGGTGGTGGCAGTTTCTGATATGGGCTGCCCAAGGTGGCTTCTCCTCTAGGGAGGCATGGACTCTCAGAACATCCCCTACCCCCAGGTGCTCCTCTCCATAAACGTATGCGTGCTCACCCACACCTGATGTGCCCCCGTCGCGTGCGTCTCTGGACGTGAGCGCTGCGTGCACCTCTTCTCCCCTCTCCTTTTTTCTGCCGCCAGGTCCAGTCTGTCCTGGTGACGGACCGGGTAACCATCCAGGTAACAAACAAAACGAGTACATTTGCCTCCTAAACCTCAGGCCCAAAATTTCAAACTTCTCCTGCCTCATTAGTCTTAACAGAGCAGCCAATCAGTGCCATGCCGTTCCCAGCTACGTCTTATAAGGACATCACCAGTCATCAGAAGAACGTTTAAAATGGAGCTCTTGCATGAAATAAAATTTAAAAATTCAAATCTTTTTCATATATGTAGCTATAATGTGTTAGTATTGCCACTGATGAGTTCAGACTTCCCAAATACCCAAATACTGTATTCCAAATACAGTATTTGGGTATTAGACAGACCGTGGTTCTGTCTATTAAACATTTCATTAAATGCATAGATAAGGTCAAATGAGCCTGGTAACATTCCTATACTATTTAAAATACGTTTGATTTTAAGTTTTGTTCAGTAGGGGCGTGCAGATTAAATTATATGTTCAATTTTGAGTGTAAAAACATATCAAAATACATCATATACTGATGTATTTTGATATGTAAATATCAGCAGACATCTTGTTACTCATTCTAAGGGCTGGTAGTTAATCTCATTAATTTGAAGTCTTAATGAATAATTTCTGTCACATATCACACTTGCTACATGCAGAAGAGTAGATGATGATTCTTATTGCTATGTTCTAGTCTGTTGTTGCCTATTAGGCTGTTGCTCAACAACGGTTTTATAGCCTATTAAATAGAAATGCATCGCTATAAAATTTTTCGGCTGATAATCATCATTTTTAGTAGTATCATAGATTAAAATTTTGTCCATACACTTTTGACACTATGTAAAAGCCTCATACACCTGTGCTGCATCACACATCCACGTTTTTCAGAGGAGGTTTTAAAGGAGTTTCCATACCACAATTAAATGGTATGTATGGTTGATTGAAAAGTCTTGGGAAGGTGCAGAGGTGGATTGTGAGGGATTTGGGGGGGGGGGGCATTGGGGTCGATTTAGTGGTGCACCACCCTTAATTGTAACTGCATTCTGTCCAGGGGGTTTGGTTTGCTTGGATAATAACGAGCTGTGTGACTATTCTAGATAAATAATTTAAAATTTAAGACCAAAGCATATCCATGAGTCATAATCTCCCAAAGTACAAACCTAAATCCTATTGAGAATCTGTGACCACATTTAATTGATGATGTCCACAGATGCTCTCCTTCCAATATGACTGAGCTTGATGATTTTGCCAAGAAGAACGGGCAAATATTTCAGCCTTTTGGCAGAGACGCACCCCAAAAGGCTTACATCTGTATTTTTGAAAACATATTTCTCTCATTCCATTTTATAACTAAGTGTGCACTACTTTGTGTTGGTCTTTCACACCAAGGTTTTCAAACAGAGCTTTTAGAAGATAAGTTTAAAAAAAACTGCATGCACCCCTAATGTTGTATTTAAAGATGACTTACCTTCTGTGTGTTGATTTGCAGAAATAGGTCGCTATTCAAACCACATATCCTGTATGCAACCATGTATACTTCTGAATCCCAGTTAGAAAAAACCCCCAAAAAGCATTGAAGTTAGTGGTCGTAAAGGAAATTTGGAAAAGTTCAGTGAGTAGGAATTCTTTTACAAGACACCGCACAGCAGATATCAGTTGTGCTTTACACTGACTGAAAAGCCATAAAGTTGCAGTAATGAGCTTAAACGACAGCATTTACGAAATTAGTTTTTGGAGTTATTCCCTAACTCTAATGTAATCTGAACAGGCTTGAATTTAGGTCATTGGAAAAACTGGCATACTGCAGCCACAGGGGAAAAAAACAAACAAAACAACCCCATGTTAAAAGCAAAATTGAGTGTATTATGGTTCTGTAGTTACAGCGTGGATGGTGCTAATTTGGTATTACTGCAGTTATTGATGTTCATTGATGAGTCAGTGGACCCAAAGAGTGCTTTATTCCTTCCTCAATTAGTGGGCCCAGTTTGACTAATTTAGTCTTTTGACAACACTATAAGGAGGCTTCATGTAATTTTATGCAGGATGATAGTCGATGTTGAGACCCTATAAATTGTGTTTAAGTGGATTAATAGTGAGCAAAGCTAGGAGGGGGAGGGGAAGGTTTCCCTTGCTGTCTGATGATTAAATAGGTTGTTCGGCAATGAAAAGCTTATATGGTTGTCTTTGGTTACAAGTCGGAACAGGAAGTTGAGAAAAAGGTTGACTAAAATTATGTCTTCAAGTAGTTTTTGTGGCAGATATGTTTGCTTTTTTCTTCAAGGTAAAAATCTGTAAATTTCTCAAACAATTTTTTTATATATATGTATATGTGTATATATATTATATCTTTTTTTAAAAAAATAAAAGTTACATATTGCATCTTTAACTGCTGTTGCACCTGCTAGTCTTTTTTGGGTCACATCTCAAACAGCTTTTGTCCTATACTCCATTCTTCTTTGTTAATTAGTTCAAGCTCAATGGGTTGGACAAATTATTTAATTTTATTTCCTGTTACAGACTCCTATTTGGATTTAGCTTATGAACTTTGATTGGCTCTTTCTAACACAGATGTGCCTTGATCTAAGCCATTGCATTATACCTCTGGCTGTTGGTTAAGGGAAATTCTTGTGGAAATGTGAAACTATCACAGCCTCAAGTCTTTTTCTGCTTCCAACAGGTTTCATTCCAGCTTGGCCCTCCATTTAGTTCCCTCCATCCTACCATCAACTCTTAACCACCTGTCCCTGCTGAAGAAAAGCTTTCCCATAGCATGAAACTGTCAGCTGTATTTCACAGTGGACATGGTGTGTGCAGGTTGATGTGCATTTAGAGTTCCAGCCACACATGGCGTTTTGAATCCAAAGTTTTTCATCTGTTCCTCCTTTCACAATTCTCTTATCTCAGATGTGCATCTTTACATCTCCTCCAGAGTTATCCTAGGCATCAGAATCGCTTCTCTGATCACTACTTGTCCTCGTCAAACCTGTCAGTTTAAATGGACGGTCTTATTTGGGTAGGTGTGCAGTTTTGTCTTACTCCTTTCATTTTTGATGGTCGGGTTAATCAGTGCTACGCGAAATGTTCAATGTGATATTTGTTTTGGAAACTAGGTCTGCCTTGTTCATCTCCACGATTTTCTTCCTGATCTCTTTGCTGGTATTCACTGACTTTCATAATGCTGTTCGGTCATTAATATGATGCAACAAACTTCTGCGGCCTTCACTGAACAGCTGAATTAACACTAAGATTAAATTATTTATTACTGTCGGCGATTACCGATCTTTAAAATGCCAATTCCGATTTTGGCCAAGATCAACTTTTTTTTGTCTGAAATGTCACTAAAAATAATAATAAAGTGGCTGATTTGGGAGTAGTGGGGTGAGTATTGTTTAACTGCAAACAATACTCACCCCAGTGGGTTGGTCTGTTAGTCAAACCTCTCTCACGGGAGATCAGAAGAGGACAGTGGTTGATTTTTAGACCTTTACCGAGGTAGATGAGATCGTCTTCACATGCGAGTACCAGCTGATTGCCGATCCCTCAAAATGAATAACATCTATACCAAAAAATCGGCTGGCTGATAAATCGGTGCACCTCTAATTGTAACATGAGGAATTATCAGAGGGGTATGAATACTTTTATGTGCCACTATAAAAGTATCTGAGACGCCGCCATTGGGCTAGGGTGCAGCGTACACACATGACACTTCATTACAATAAAGACTTGAGTTAAAGTGGATTGCCCATGAAACTGCTTGATCTTGACCTGGCTGCCTGCTGTTAAGACTCCTCTGCCTATCATATTGTCCAACCTCTACCCTCGGAATCAATGCATATACGTTCAGCTTCTGAAGCAATTGGTTTTTTCTCCGATACGAGATGTGCCCAAATGGTTTTGCCAAAAAAATAAAATTACCTGGCACAAATATATCGGCACAATATTTATTTAATGTCGTCATCTGATTACTTCTGGTTGCTGGTTGCTTGGCTTGGGATTCCTCTTAGCACAAGAAAACGGCATGACCCCTTAGTGCTACTGCAGTTTTATGACCTGAGGTGGTTTGTCTGAATATAGCGTACCACATGTCTCATTCAAAGGGAATGGCAGGTATGTGTCACTGAACCATAAATTTGCAACTTGCCTTCGGCGGTAATCAGTTGCCAAGGAAACCTCAAATGGGATTATCACCTTCTGTTGTGTACAGGCAAGTAAACTGTTAGAGTTGTCAACATGCAGGAGAGCAACATAAAAGATTTACTATGGTAAACAATTTATTTTCTCATCACACTAAATTTATGTGTCTGGTGTTGGAAAGAGACACCTAGGAAACAAATCAGTGGCATTTTATTTTTGTTTTTATCAAGACGTCTGAAGAAAATTTCATGAAAAAATACATTTACTCTATTTGTTGGGATGCAATAAAAGTTAAGGGAGGTTTTAAGAACAAAGAAAAACAAAGAAGCAGAAGAACAGTGTGCCCGGAAGGAGGGCAAATTGTTGGGAAGGTGGAGGTAGAGGAAGGGGTGCAGTAGGGGGGTGGTATTTAGTATGCACGGCCAAGCTGCCCCATCTGCTTAGCGCAGCAGTCCCTGTCGTATAACTGTCTACAGGCCGTGGGCCACATAAAGAATGTCTCAGATTTGATGTAATTCTCCAAAATTAATGACAGCTTTACTCGGTATGGGCCGTGAGGGAATGATTAGTGTTTGATCGTCCATCTGATCAGTTCCCTTGGCTGGCTGCAGAGAGATGCTCCACTACATGCTGGTATGCTGCCTTTGGCGAGCACACATGCATACACACACAGATACACCTTTTGCCAGAGTAATTTCTGGCTCCCAGTGCTCATGTTTATGTTTGGGGCACCGAGGATTTTTTTTTCTTCTTCTTCCTTTTGCTTGACAAATACAAGCCATATTGCGTTAAAAACCTGGTGTCGTGAGATGTTGCATCAAAATCAACATCCACTTCTGGGCCGTTGGGAGATCCCACTAGTGATGTGACTGTGTACCAGCCACTTTTTATATCAAGCAGTGTAGTATTTCAAAAGAAAGTGGGCCAACCGGCATCCAATTTAGAGAACTCCAGAGGTCACAGCGTGACCTTTTACAAGATATGCTTTACTGCAGCTGTGATTGGAATTGGGTATTAGTTTTTAAAAGAGATGGGGAATGGATTGTGAATTTGAGAGGAAAAAATTGATCCACTTGGATGAATTGCTGGAGTTGGAAAAATGGAATACCTCCTCTCCTTTTAATTCAGCCACACCTCAGCATGCCCAATCCCCCCCCAACCCCCACCCCCCATCACTCTCTTTTTTTCACCCGCCTCTTTCTCTCTGGGGCTGCTGCGTTTACAAGCGAACAGGGCATTCGGTTTTACAAGTGAGCTCGGTGGGTCTTGGTGCGCTAGCAACATTAAAATTGAACCCGTCTTATCAGTGCAAACCGTGAGGCTTTACATCAGAAGCTGTCGTGCCTTCACCACGAGGCCCCTGTGTGCTTTTATGTAATGTGGTACGGTCAAAAACCCAGCGGACAATTAAAGTGGGCTGATAGATAAAGAAGTGATTGAAGACCAGAGATGTTAGTTCGTGGATCTCTCTGCAGATTTCATCATTTTTTGTTAGCAAGTCTGGAAACAGCTTTCTGGGGTTGTACCTATTTTGTGCTGAGTTGCATATGGCAAAAAAAAAAAAAAAAAAACTAATTTCCCATCTCACCATTAGCACTCTGGTCAAATCCCAAGCTTAATTCAGCAAAGGCTCGGGGAGGGTTGTGATCCTGCCAACACAGATTGTTGGACAGATTGGCAATCTTTCACTGTGTGTGGATGTTGCACTTTTTCCCCCTCCGAAACTGCAGCTCATTATAACAAATTACTTGCAAAAACACCATTAAAATAAAATAAAATAAAAAAAACTGGTTCTAGTTCAGTTACAGCTCAGTTCTTTATCCATTGTTTTTCTCTTTTCATTGTATTTTTCCCAATTTTTCTGCGCTGTGTATTTCCAAAACTACTTGAACATGTTTTCCCCTCGCCCAGGATCCCCACCTCCCATTCGGCATCCTCTGATCTCCTTTCATTTTTGCTCTCTTTCTTGGACTACTCCTCCTTCTACTCTTATTACCCCTGCTGCTTTCTTTTTCTCCTCCTCATTTTATATTTTTGGCTGAGCCGAGGACCTTTCCTGTTGCAGTGACCTTTCTGGTTTTAAATTAAGCCCCGCTGCGGCGTGTCTCTCTTCATAGACCGCCAGTTATGAGCCTTCAGAGAACCGCAAAAAAAATAACGATTCTGATGAAATGGCCCCTTTAAAAACCTCTTCCAAATTCTTTTTTACATTTTTCTTTCCCTCTTCCCTCCTTTCTGGTTGCATTAATATTCACTCTAATGAAGAACATCCCAGAGATTAGACCATGGAAAATTTTAAAGGAGACACGTGCGCGTGATTCACCACACGCACGCCATATACACACACTGTTACTTGCTGCTAATGGCTACTAATCAAATGTCATGTATGTTTAAAGTGATTTATGAAAACTGTGCGGTACATGCTCGTGATATGATTGCTTAATCAGAAATAGACCATTTTTCAATAGATAACTGGGTTTGTGGCCTTTTATAGGAGATCATATTTAGTATTATGTGAGTGATTGGCTTCTATTAAATCTGATTTAGATGATAAAGCTCCCTTTCTCTACTGATGTCATAGCACTACAGGTAGCTCTGCAGACTTCTTAATATTTCATATGTTCAGAAGTTCTTAATGTGAATTAGACTGACCAATGCTATTCAAAGGAATACAGTTAAAAAGAGAAGGTTTTCTGAAGTCCAAAAATCCACAAATAGAAAAATTAAGAAGGCCAGAAGTTTGAAATTGAAGGATAAAGAGGGAATATCAGAATAACTAATTGAGAAATGGGCATGAGATATGCTGGATGGCCAGCAAACTTAAACTTAGAGTTGAGGAAGTAAGACTAATGGAAGAAAACCAGGAAACATGCTAAGGAAACAACATAATCATTATCCGATTAAAAACAAATACAGGACACCCCATTAATGCCACGACAAAAATGTGTAGCAATCCGTGAAAACATTATCCTTTTTATTGAAATATCAGAACCTGAGAATAATACAACTTTTTGTTTAGATACATTTATGAAAACATCACTTGTATAAAAAATAAGCAGTGCTACATGTATTGCTAATAAAGCAGTAGTGAATCTTCTGCACTGATTAACAAAAGCTGGAAAAGACGTTGAGAAGGATCTTTGATCACCCATCTCTGCAATATCTACGTAGATCATCAGGAGTCCTGGGTCTCCACTTCACACAATTTTTGGTTAGGATTCACACGGCCTGGATTTGTGTCTAGTGAACCATTTTTGTGTTCATTTGGGCACTTAGATCTTTACTGACTTTTTCCTGAATGAGGAAAAAGTTGACTCATTTTCAATCGGTCTCCTTCACACTCTCCTGGTATTTCAGAGTCCGTGATGTCATGCTCCATAAAAAAGTTACAATGGCATTTAGAGGAGAAACAGACCCACAGCATCACACAACCTCTACCACGAATAAACCACTTCCCCACATATTCATCCTTTGATTTTATTCCAGACCTAGATAGAGTTGTTTTGTTTGTTGTTTGTTTTTCTTTTTCGCCTTGAGTCTTAGTCAGATCAAAGCTTAGGGCTCCTGCTAAACTCCCAGATTTTAACTGGAAAACTCCACATGCCTATATTTCTGTTGGTAAGAGAGAAAAGGGTTTATCCTGGAATGCCTGTCAAACAACCACTGGACATGTAGATATCAAATAATGGCTTGACGATCTTAAGATGCCACTCTTTGCAGCCTTAGAAATAATAATAATAATAATAATAATAATAATTAATAACTAATAATGCATTTTATTTGACAGTGCCTTTCAAAACACCCAAGGATACTTTATAACATTAAAAACACAAACGTTACATTCTCCTCACTGTATTTACTTGTTATGGCTTAAGTAGTTTTAGCTATGTAATTAATGCTCTGGCTCATGATATGGTAGGTTTAGGTGAGTGGTTCTTTTTGTAGACATTTCTTGACATGTGAATATTAACACACCTGTCTTAATTGGATGCCATGTTCTCTTGTCTTTTCTATGTTGAAGAGTGACTAAGAAAAGTGTCTACCAAAGCCCTCACAAATTGATTATTAAAACAGCATATTTGCTCTGATCAACTTAAAAACATTTGTTTGTCTTCATCAGTGAGTCAGGAAGAGAATGTGCTTTTGACTTTTAAAGCTTCTAGTTTTAAGTTGTTGACAAACTGTCTTAGAATCGTATGTTTGTTTCTGACAAAGTGACGAAAAGACAGAAAAGGAAAACGGCTTAAGAAAAATTGACACGTTTTCTAAGGGAACAGTTTATAATGCTGGTGGAGAATGTGGTGGGAAAGGACTGTGAAAAGCTTTTAGGCGTAATTCAGTTTAAAATGTCTATTATGTGCAGCGTCTCTAAGTTCGATTTATTGTGTGTTTTCTGTGTGGCTGGTTATAAGAGTTGATCGAGTTGGGTTGACATTTTAGTAAAAATATAATTTTTTAGCTTATAACCTTATTAATTATCAAATACGGCAAAGTTGATGTTGGTGAATGCGTACCTGTTGCTGCAGAATTATCAATCTCGTAATTATTTTTGCTGAAACTAAACATTTTCTCAAAGTAAATATTGAGTCTTTGAACTACAGGTTGCATTTAATAAAACAGGAATATGCAGATGGCTGTTATACTTATCTGGCTTGAGTTGATGTTTTTATGTTTTGCTGTATGTTTATTGGACTGCTGTCACTTTTCTAAATTTAATTTAGCTTACCACATGCATGCTCTGTTTCTGTTTTGTGTACTTTGGTGTCTGCATATAGAAAATGATGGTGGGTGAATGAATGAATCATTTTTTTGGGTGAAACATTTATGTAACAAGTTATGACAAAAAATACAAGAAAATGAAATTAAAAGCTTTTGCCTGACCATAATGAATTTGTTACATTTGAAGACGTCTATATTTATAAAACCTTAGACTGTGTTGATATTTAAATAGCTCATGTAATTTATCCTCAAGTGAGACAGTCACAGAAAATCAGAGCAACCCAGGATTTACTGATCCAACACGGACACAGCAAATATGCAGGGTGAAGCATACTGGCCATTTGCACTAAGGGCATGAACATTGCAACTGTGAATATTAATGGATCTATATGGGCTGCATCTAACAAGACACAGAGGTGATTTCTGGGGGCTATCTGCTAAGGTGCGCCTTGTAGCCTTGGTAACCCTAATGAATTATAGGCCAGCCCAGTTAAAACGTGTGGTATTACTCCATTCCAGGGTGTGTTCCCCTGCTGTCTATGAATCACTGATCTCATCAAACTGGCCCTCTCTCTCTCTTTCTCTCTCTTTCTCTTTCTCTCTCTCCTCCTTACATCTCTTTCTCTCTCCGCTCCCCTCCCCCCCTCCTCGCTGTCACAGTCCAGTCCCCTGGGGCGTCCGTCTGGGATCTGCCAGGCTCATCAGTAAGGAGAGGAAAAGGCTAACTGGGAGACCTCGCTGGCCATAAATCTGACCAGGCAGGGTGGAGAACCTGCAGCGGCCACGCTTTCACTGCTGCCCAGTGAGTCCAGCCCCTCCAGTATGTTTAGGATGTCTCACTCGCTCCGGCAACAGCAAACAGACTCAAAAGGGCGATTTATTATCTGCCACCTCTAAAGCAAAAATAATGGGCTTTACTGAACTTTTTCAGGTTAAATAATCAAGTTTAATGTGTCGTTCTCGTCTCATTTGAAAGCACTTCCATAACAATGAGCATCTTTTCATCTTCGGGTGTTTATTTCCTAGAAAGAGATCGGCAACAAATGTTTGGTGCTAAGGAGGATGGGAATTGTTGCTGTAATGGTCATAAGCGAGACGTAATATTTAATCCAATGTGCTATGCTGAGGTAATTCAGTCTCATAGTAGCCATTAAGTCCTGGAAGCCTAGCACAGATCTTGACTGCAATGCAGTGAATTTGGGCCCCTTCCTTCTCATACATACATTTAGTTCGGTGTGATACTATTCCATACTCCGAGGCACACACACCCTCCCTCTCCTTATCTGAGAAATAAGCATTTTTACAGAGTTTGAGCTGTAAAAGGAGAGGAGCAGATAGCCCATAAATCTAGCCATAAAAACGTTAAGTTGTCAGATGTGCCATCAGCTATCAATCGTGTGCGGTAAGCTGATGAAGGGGAAATAGGTGATAAAAAACAGCATTTTAGGGAAATTATGTCCAGTCTTCCATTTGCGAAGTGCTGCAGTCGCATCCCTGCAGAATCTTAATGACGGGGCTGGTGTGGCCAGGGGACGGTTCCCTCGTCGTGACAGTGAGGAGGAGCACACCCTAGTGGGAGGGTGGGATACAGAGGAGGCAAAACGAGGCATCGCAAAGCGGGAGCAGCGTTGTAGAAAATTATACAACTACCATAAATCACTTCTGCACTACCGTTTTTAGCCCTCTCTCCACTTCTTTCTCACTCCCCTCCGCCCCCCATCTCCTCGCGTTCTCTTTGCCTCTTTCGCTGTTTCTTTCTGCACTTCATGGCCGTACGTCTTGCTCTCCTCATTTGCACTCCTACGCCAGAGTGCCGCCCCGGCTTTCCTCCCCTTTCGTTCTTCTCTCACTCTGTGGCTTTATTCGAGATGCCGTCGGTTATCCTCAATGTCCCACTTTCTGTCTGTTTCAAGTTAATTTACAACGTGGTTTGTTTACATGCTTTCTTTATTGATTTTGCTTTGCTGCCTTGCAGGGATTTATCCCCCGTGCATGGAATGGTATTAGCAGTCCTAGAAATTGACCTGTCTTTCCTAGATGGCGCATCCTGAAAAAAAAAAAAGAAAGAAAAAAGACACAGAAAACACCATTGCGGCTGCAGCTTATTTCACCCTTTATCAGCCAGCTCTCTGACTGGAACATCTCACAATGCTTTTATATCCAAAGACATTTTATAGCAAGCTTTGTCTCCTCACTGGGCAGTACCTCTTGGCAGTTTTTGCTCTAACTTTGTAGAATAGGCTGAGTGTCTCATTGATGTCACGGTGAGGGTGTGGAGGCTGGTAGCATTGATGATTCTCTAAAGAATCATGTGAGTATCTCTCCTCATTGAATTGATAAATGCCTTCATTGTGTGATCTGCGACTCCCATTTATTCTGAGGTCATTTGTTAATTAATCTGAATTGCCCTACACGCTCTGGTTCCGCTTCCGTGATCTTGCCTGAGTGATGTAATTCTGCTCCGGAATGGCTTAAAGCACCATGAAATGAATTCAAAGATGCACAATTCCTTTGCACCCTCCAGTGTGTCCATCTCCATGTCCATCCATCAACCCACGGTGAGCACAAAACACTAATTTTGAGTTTCCCACTTTGAAGTTAAGCATTCAGCTGATTGATTATGCTACCCAGCTGGATGCTGATTATATTCAACTTTTCATGCAAAATGTCAGCCTAAAGTTGCATGTTGTTTTTCTGAGTGCGTCTCTGAATTTTGAAGCTTTATTCCCACATGCCTTCTGCAAGTAATCCTATTGCTTGGTCCTGTGCTAGGGTCTGTGCTGCCACCCTTAGTTAGACTGGGGTATTGTAATGCAGCACTTCATCTCCACAGTGTCAGTATAGGTGGCCTGTTTAGCAGTTCAGTCACATAGCATGTGTTTTTGCGACAGAGGGTGGTTTAACAACATATCGAACCTTACTGCACTACAGCCGGAGTAACAGTGAATATGCACACTTTATGTAAGAAATCATTGTTCTAAAGCATGCAGCCCAACCGTGTTTAGATGCTTCTACAAATCACAGTTTGCAAAGAGTGCGAGTTCTCACATTATGTCCTTACCATGCATGCTGCTTGTGTTTGTGTACATGTGAGATTTTTTTTTTTTACTTGTTAACCAGACAAAGCCAAGTCAGCAGTAGTAATTTGCTGCAAACCCTCTCCATTAACGGGGAAGGCTCTGATCGAAGCTGCAAAAGTTTTTTTTTTTTTGGTGTAACTATTGAACAACGCCCATTGCAGATGATATCCTACCATAAGCAGAAAACTATAATAAAGACTGACTAAAATTTATTAGGAATCTACATCCTCTCAAAGTGGAACATACAGATCCATTCAATAAATTAGAATATTATTGAAAAGCCCATTTATTATAGGAAAATTTTCAGAGTGAAATATACTGTATAGATTAATTGCACACAGATGGATGTTTGAATGCCTTTATTTTTGTTAATTATTATGATTTTCCATTTACAGCTAATAAAAACTAAAAATTGGATTTGAATATTGCATCACACAAAATGTTTATTAAAAAATATGGGTGTACTGTTTAATTATTTTCAAAAGGCATTTTAATCTGACAAATGACTCAAGGCATGTATTCAAATTTATTGAATATGACTGACTATAAATAACATGAATATTATTTACCATATTATACTAATTTAAGTATGACATGAACAGTGCATTAAATAGTTTGAACTATTTTCTCCTTTGTCTTTTCAATGGAAAGCAATATTTGTGTCTGTGAGACTATGACTGACTGTAGTGACAAAGAACTCAAAAATAAATCATCAAAATACATCAAAGCCAAAAGCTGGTTCACAATTACAGGAATAACTTGTTTTAATGTTATGAAATATATCCAATAAAGTTAACATAAAAACAATACATTACTTTCTTGAAAGTTTATATCCTTTTGCAATATGTTATCTTTTGAGGGACTTGTAGCTCATTTTCTGTCAAAAACAAACTCCTGGGGTTTATGAAAATAGATTTTTACTTTGTCTTAATGTTGAATATTTTAAGTGTACATTTTGCAAGTCCCTAAAAAGTATTTTAGCTTTGCACATTCTTTCAGTTTTGGTTTTGGTTAAGATTTTTAAGCAAACTAACAGAATAATATTTATCTAAAATAAATAAGTATGTGCCTTCTTATATATTTCTGGGTCCTCAAGCAATCACTATGTACATATTAGGCAGCAGGAAATAAATGAAGGTAAAATAGTGAGACAGCACTGCAATGTAGCAGCCTGCTTAAGGGAGTGGTTTTCCGTTCTCGTGAAATTTTAGTGCAATAACCGTTGCATCTGCCAGGGGGCAGGCAAATACACACATTGAGTCTGAGGAAAACCTCAGACTCAAAGCACTCTTGGCTCTGCAGATTTCTATTCTGACTTTTGTAGCCATGTTGCAGTTATGTGTGTCCTCTGTCTGATTACCTGGTAACGCTACTGCTCAGAAAATGTATTAAAACTTTGGATCCAATAAAATTGTAAAGCCTTTTTGGAGCTGCCTGCTGGTTGACATAATCAGCTAATGCTCTTTTTATTGCCATTAATTGTGCGTTTTTGTTTTCTTTTTTAGATTTAGAGATTAGAAGTGGAAAAATGATGAATGAAGTGAGAATTTCTGCAGAGCAAAATCCGTAGTGGAGCGGTGTTATAAAGTATAAATTTGTGTTTAGCGTTAAAAAGCTGAAGTGGTCCAAAGAAAGAATATTTATCCAGTCTCTAAAGTAAGAGTGCCAGCTACACTTCATTGAATTTGAAATGCAAAGCTGTAATTTTGCACCAGTAAAACAGTTGGAGGAATGTAATTCATTTTGCCACAACTCATTTTCCTTCTTGAGCTATTCATGAGCAATAAGAAAAGATATATTAACGTTACTGCATTTTTAAACAATGGTACTTCACTGAGCCTTTACAAAAGGTTTTTTTTTCCATCTTCTTAAATCAATTAATAAATTATCAAAAATTAATTGAAAATAATGATTCTTGGTTTTTTTTTTTTTACGTTTCTGCAAGAATCGCTCTTTCTGTTTATGACGCAGCATAAAAATATTGACATGTTTGCTGATGAATAATTAGTTTCCTGCATCTTTACACTTCTCCCACGGATGAGATGAAACGTTTTGTACTTTTGCTCAGCAGGGATTTGCAGAAAACTGTTAATTGCAGAAAAGTGGGTGCACTGCATGCTGTGTTGGCTTGTTTGCTCTTGTGCGTTTCAGGTAATTAAAGTCAAAGATAAAATTTGCTTTTTGAACTCAAGATCACTTCTTTTTCTTTCACCATCCATGGAAGAAAAGTCATAAAATTCCTTTTTTTCCTTCTTCTTCTTTTTTTTTAACTATCGTGTTAAAATGAACACCTGTAACTTGACACATAGAACTCTCTGCCCTAAATGCCAGTGGCAACTTTGAGACACGTGGGAATGAAGACGCACAGCTAGAGTTTACGCAGAAACCTGTCTTTCACTCAAGCATTTTTTTTGGTTTCTAACAAAATGCGCATTTGGACAACATCTGAATGGACGGAGGCCATTTTTGTTTGGCCCCATGTTTGCACAGTTCTGGGATTGTGCAGTCGCTCGTGGGGGAGGGGTGAGCGACTGCAGTTACCCCGAAGACTCCTGCTATTGTTTTAGTCATCTTGGAGCCTCCAGGCTGGGAGACGGATTCAGTCAAAAAAGCATTTGAGCCCCTCGGGTTCTCTGAGTGATTTACTGCGTATTTGGACATCTGCAGAGAGTTCTTGCACCTTGACACCCACACTCCCTCCCTCCCTCTCTCTCTCTCTCTCTGTCTCTCTCTACCTCCTCTTTGGTGCTGTAAACCTTTGAAATGTTCTGTCATACTGGATCACCTTGAAGGTATTCAAGGTAGAATCATGTCCAATCACCTTCTGGTTCTGTAATCCAGCTCTCCCTCTCTTGCACCTTCGGTTTTACCTGATCATGTCTATCACCTCAGAACCTTCTGCTCCTGACTCGGCCACTCCCCTCCCATCCTGGCCGTGAGACTTAAAGCTGCCCTTGCTACTGTCTTTCTTAGAGCAGACCGTACTCACCAGCTGCACACATCAATCCATGTGACAGGTGCTTGACAGTCCTTTCCTTACCGGGTAGCAGCCCCCAAAAAGAAATCTATCAGAGGAGGAGATGATGCATTTTAAAACAAGTGTAAAAAAAACGATAAGCAGTTATGAGCCTAAGGTGAACCTTGAAAAATTATCTGCTTTCTTGCCAATAAATTGGATGAAGAAGAGACATAACGGGTCTGTGTGGTGTGGGTGGTGCAGGGTGTGTGGCAAGTTCTTCAGAAGTGATGGCCGGAGGCCTTCTTTCTCTGAAGCTCAGGAAAAAAAAATGGTATCATTAGCATCTACGTTGCTATTACTGGGAGCGCGGCTGGAGAGGCCTGAACCTATCTGGTATGCAGCGTTTAGGAGGCACACAGACAGGATAATTGCTGGGCAGAAACTGTCCACAGTTCCAGACTTTCAAGTGCTCGATGCCTTTGAGCATTTTACACCCCAAGTGGCTGAATAGCCCTCGGGAAACAAGGTCCGTATTGATTTATAGCGGGGCCCTTAAGTCTTTTGTTTAAGACCAAGGACAACTTAATAAGCAACCAAAGTCTGAAAATGAAGCCTTATGTTGAACCAGTTATTTCTTGGACTTCTGAACCAGTATGGCACAGGAGTAAACACTTATGGTGTTCTGCAGCTTTATACTTGCATCGGGTTGTTTTCTGACATGTTTAGCTGCCTTTCATAACCACAGCAGCCTCTCCTGTCTGCGATTAAACACAAGAACAGACTGTTCTTTTTGAGGCGCATTAAGACCTCAAACTCGTCGGGGCTTCTTAAACCTTAAAAGTGAAGGAAATAATTGATGATGTGCAGCACTGGAAGTCTGGAGCACACATTTCTCAATAGTCCAACACAAATACTGGGCTATAATTTTCATTGCATTTCTTGACATAATATATATTTTTGTAAATATTGTTAATACTTATAACATAATTCAAAAAGATGACTAAATTTTTAATGTTTCTCCATGTCCGTGTTTTCCCCAAACATGTCTTGGATTCTTATCACAATAATAAAAAACAAGTTGATAATTGGTTCCAGATGGTCATCAGCTGGCATTTCCATTTAAGTCGACATATTTACAGTGAAATGTTATGTCTTGCTGCAAAGGTATTTATCACTCTATAATGTTCCTGTGTAGCTAGCTCACTGATCTACAGCAGAGCAAAGAAAATGTAGTCTGATCATTTGATTTATACAAATGATTATTATTTTTATTTTATTTTAATCTCTTTAAATAAAAAAAGAAAATGGTCACAGTGACGATCCTTAGGAGGCGGATCTTATGGTTATCTTTAAATTAATAAATACTAAGACTACAAAAGTTTTCATGTTTTTTCCCCCTATTTTGCTACATTACAACCAAAAACTTAAATGTATTTAGTTGGCAATTTACCAACAGATAGTGGCACATAATTGTGTGCATGCAACAAATTAGATAGATGGTTGGATGGATGGATGTATGGATAGATAGATATAGATAGATAGATGGATCAAGTATTAGACCAAAAACATCAGAGAAAAAGTTATGAGGAAGTTCAAACAAGGGTTCGGTGGCAAAACAATATCCAAAGCTTTGAACATCTCGTAGGGCACAGAATCACTCCACCATCTGCAGATGGAAAAGGGTATGGCAAAACATTAAAGATGTTTTTAAGATGTTAAAAAACATCTTAACTGGGTTGCGGTTGTTGGAGCGGGAGCCCCTTACAGAGCCTGCAGACCTTGACGCAGCTTTCCCTAATTCAAATCCTGTCCCCGGTACCTTTGCAGTCTTTCCCCTCTTCTCTCTGCACTCTTCCTGCCAGAGTAAATAAAGGCCAGTAGTAAAAAAAAATAAAAAAATAAACTGATTCAAAAACAACCAAACCTGACTCCAAAGCCAAAGATGTCAATTTTTTTTTTGTAAAGATGGATAAGTTTTAAGGGTGTTTCAGTTGAAAATTGGCCACCTGGCTATAATCTAATGTACTTGTGCATTAATAAACATATACATGCATTGTCCCATTAAAAATAAAAAATAAAAAATATAGGCAAAAAACTTAAACTCACCAAAGCATGGGCGTCAGTATAAACTGATGTGCTGGGAAATTGAAGCATTGATTAGAGAAGCACCCAAGGAGAGTTTGGAGCTCCACTGCTGAGGTTGGAGAATTTCATGGTGGGACAACCATTAGTGGTGCAGACAGTACACTGTGCATCATCCATAGCAAACCCACCAGGATGAAACATGCTGGTGGAAACTGGTCAGAGTGGCTGGGAAAATGGATGAGGCTGAACAGGAAGATTTTTTTTGGGGGGAAAAAAAAAGCCTTCTTACAGCCTACAAGCTGAAGGATCATATAATTTATTTGCAGGTACTGCAGTGCCTTTAATTTCCTGACATATCCTATTTGAGAGCAGATAGATCAAACTGAGTAGGAGTCGGTAAACAGTAGTTTTACCATCACAGTTTGAACTTTTCTTCATCTGTGATGGCTTTTCTCAAATTAGATCTGGAATATCTATCCATCTGAACAAATCGTTGCTTAGCCCTCTAAGGTATGACTTAAGGTATGCTCAGCTGCAGCCAGCAGTCATTCCTTGCCAATGCTATAAATGCCCAGATGTCAGTACCTAAGCAAGTCTGACATGAGGAAAATGGATTAAGAGAGTCACTGGTGCAAACAGAAAATCGTGACAGCTACTGAAATATATACATCTACTTTCAGTTTTCTATCAATTACCTCCAACCGTCATGCCAGACGAGCTGAAATCAAACTTGATGTTTTCATAGTGCTTCATATGATCATCTTTTTCTTTTTAATAAAAATATATTCTTTATACCTGTACGTATCATTTTAGTGGAAAATTCAAAGCACCAAAGCAGTTTGAACACCTTGCCTTCTTCGTCTCAAGGCAAAAAAACAAAACAGCCATATTGTGAGAGAACGCTTTGTGGCCTTAATGCTCAACAGCCTATGTAGACACATGTAGCCTTAATGAGAAGGATTTCCTTTTGTTATCATGTACGGAGGTATCAGAAATTACATGAAACATGGGGGAAAAGATTGTGAAACAGAACTGGAAAGACATTGGTTGGAGCCATGTTATGTGCAGGGATATTTCTTCCATGTAGTCGGGAAGCTTTTTTTAGCTAAACCCCCAGAAGCAAATAAGTCAAACAAAGCAAAAGGGATTTGTGGTTGGATTAAAGAGCTTTTTTGGCCCCCCTTTTTTATGGACTTTATGACAATGGTAGATGCATGTACTTAATTTGTTATTCACAGGGACAGATTAAAGCTCCAGACATGGGTGTGTGCTTCTACAGACAAAAAAACAAAAACAAAAAAAAAAACACCCACCGTTGTCAAGTAAGAAAACAGCTTATACAAAGAGAAGTGTAAAAAGCTTGTCAAATGACTTAGTGGTTAACTCATGAGAAGTACAGTGGTAGCTCCGGGTGTAGAGATACACTGCAGAAGGTCCTTTTTATTAACTGCTTTTCCTGTTTTAGGTGACTTATAGGCTCTGTGCCAAATCCAATCATGAATAAACAGAACAACGGAAACAAAAAGTTAAAACCAGAGATTCGAGTAAAAATAATTCTCAACTTTATAGCCCAACTTCTAGATACAAAAGCTGACAGTAAGTGACTGTTAAACAAGATTAAAAAAAACACTTTATTGATTGTAAAAGTTCTAATAAAGACAACCTTTATTTTTGAGTTACGATGTGATGAAAAATCTGTGAAATGCAATGGCTCATGAAATACCTATAAATACTCAAAACACAGCATAGATTTTGTATTATAGGTTTTGTTAGACCTACTTTTAAAGAGGTACTCGCATTCAAGCGGGGTCTAAACACCTGCCAGTCAGACACTGATATATTTCAAGTTCAGAAATAAGGAACACTCTGTAGGGTCAACATATTAGTAGGTTGTTAATCAGGGAAATGTTCTAAAAAAATCAAACATGTAATTTTATTTTTATATATTTTATTCTCGCCTTTTTAACGCCGTCCTCAAGTTTTCTGCGCGACCGAGACTTTTTGCTAATCACTCAAACACTAAAATTGTTTTTCTTAACCCACTTTGTCCTAACAACCTTCAGGACGCTGAAGGTTTTTGTCCCTTCGACAGACCAGATTGCATCAAAGCTTTAATTTCAAGATTTCAAGAATTTTGTCTTGAGCATTTGCTTTAATATTTCTGCATAATGTTCTCCGTTCACATCATAATCCATTTTGAGAAGTACACCAGTACTTCCTACAGCAAGACACACTTATAGCATGATGCTGCCATTCCCCCATACATCTCAGTTGGGGAATGGCAACTTCCTCAACTTAGATGGGGAGTATAAAGTCTTGCAAGCTCGGTCCTTTTTCCTCTAAAGGTGACAATGGTATTTATGGGTAAACACTTCAGTTTTAGATTCACTAGATCAGAGAGCATGACTTCAAAAATTAAAGTACTAGTCTCTCAGCGCATTGTGCACAGTGTAGCGGCATCTTATGTTACTTTTGAAGTAACAGATTCTTTGTCTATGAGCTGTGTTTCAGCCCATGTTGGTACAAGATTCATTTCACCATGGATCATTCTTGCAGGCTTCAGCAAGCATCTTTACAAGGTTTTTTTTTTTTTTTGCTTCTATGCACATTTTGCAAATAAAAAAAAAATCTTTCCATCTCTTTGGAAGAGAACCTTACTTACTCCTTCCTGAACAGTATAATTAACATTCCTGTCTTGTTGTACATGCAAATAATTGTACAGATTTACCAGATTTGTTGAGGTCCACAATTCTCTTCCTGATATCTTGGCTTATTTCTTTTGATTTGTACACGATATCTCAAAAACAGACGATACATTTTTGTGTCGTCTTGAAATAAACCCATAGGTGTGTCTCCGGTTAATTCAAATGTTTTGAATTACCTAATCAGAGGCTTCATCTGGGGATTTCCAAAGTGCTTAAAGGCAAAAATGGCTTTTGAAAATTCTGGTTTATGAAAAAGGTTTGAAATATGTTTAAAAATAAATAAATAAAGAAATAAATCTTTTTCTCATAATTTTAATAACTAGTAAATACAAATAATTTTCCTAACTGGCCAGTTAAAGGAAAGTATTATTTCGCACTGACACCACTGTTGCAGTTTTATTAAAAAATAAGACAAGTTATACTGTGATTTTCACATTGGATAGTGTGCAAGTCTTGTGCGTACCTCACTTAAAGTGGAAGCTTTAATCAATTCATGAATCAGTATTTATTTGCCTTAATTTTTTTTCCTCTGGACGTCTTTCCATCTGTACAGTAACCAATAAAACTGAGGAGATCAACCATGCTGATTTATGTTCCCCACTGCAGCTGGGTTTGGCTCTCCTACATGCATTCACAGACTCCCCCCTCACTCCTCCTTCTACCCGTTCGTCTCCCCCTACCCGTCCCTAAGACACACACACTCTCTCCCTCTGTCTCTCTCATTTTGATTGGCTTCAGTGCACTTCATCCCTGCTTGAAAATTTAGCTGTTTTGATTGGATGGAAGAGGTGTGTATATAACCCCTTATTGGTGATACAATGATCTATAGTAAAGAATTGCAGTAGTCCAGCCTTAAGCCATAAATGCATGGAGTCGTTTGTCTGCGTAGCTCTCTAGAACTGTGTATTTCTGACATTAGCGATGCTGTTGATATAAGGACGGAAATCCTGGAAACTAGGGATTCCACTGTTCCAGTGAATATCAATATATTCAAAAATATTGTTAAATGCAGATTAATCATAAGTCACTATTTATATAATTGGTGTCCTAAGGGAACCTATTGCAAAATAGGCATATCTTTAAGAGCAGTATTTGTGTTTGTGGGGCTTTGACTGCCCCACAAACACAAGTGATGAAATTACAGTTGAATATTTGTCAAAAAAGACAGACGTTATACATTATTATAATACAACAATAAATGTCACAAATATTGTAATTTTAACTTCATGTTACCACTTTTTGTAGTTTTTTTTTTCATTAGAAAGGATAATGTAATTTCAATGTCTAGGTTCTGGATGATCTAAATACAACACTGGGGTTCTATTTGTCAAAAAGAAAAAGAAATACAATTTGGTATACAAGCACATTTTCCAACAACAAAACTTGATATAATGCCTTTCAGTTTAACAAAATCAAGTGTTTTCAGAAGTTAGTCAATAGTCACTCATTCAGATTCAGACAAAACTCAAAAAGCATGGGTACGTCTTCCCAAAAAGTTCTTGTGTCAAGGAGAGCTCACCACTACAGATTTCACAGCAACGTGAAGTTATCAGAAAATAAAAAATAAATAAATAAATAAATAAAAAGGTCTGACCAAAAAAGTGAGGTCAAAAAGATTAAACACCCATTTCAAATATAAATAACTAAAACAAATGTTTGGCTTACATTTAGTTATAGCTTCTGTCTCTTTCTTTTTTTATTATTAAATATTTCCAAACACAATGAACTCAAAACTGTTTTTTATGTATGGTGTTTCAAAAGTCCAACAGCTTTTCAAACACACACATGTATCATGCAGGCGGAGGAAATGAGGAAACAGGAAGTCACATGACTTGCAGAAAGAATGCAGTTCCATGTCCCTTTAAAGCTATAAAATATTACACATTTTATAGCACAATCAAGTAACTATTACATTGTTTTCTTATTAAAAAAGCTACATATAACAAAAATGGCTTAAAATAAATTTTACTTCAATTATGATAAAGCATATGGTTTGGATCAGCAAGACTTTTGCCTTCCTTGTGACTTTTCCTCATGAGTGTAAACATAAGTATTTTTAATATGTTTTTAAAAAAAGTCATATTCCTGATTGAACAGGATGGTCATGGGGAAACATGTGGTTAAACAATCACAAAGTATAACATTAGTAAACATAAAAAATAAAAAAGTAGGAATGAACTGAATACAAAATATCAAATCCGAAGGAAACCAGTCATAACAAAAGGAAGTAAATTTTTGCCTACAGCTCTATATCCACAAGAAAAGAAAGAAATCAAGAATAAGGCCACCATAACTTCAAACAACTCAAATTTAAGAAGTGGCACAATTTCCAATCTTGTGTCAAACATCCTTATTTGACAGAGAGGTTTCTTTTATTTATATTCTTTGGCCCAGTCAGAAAATTTGCAAGGAGCTTAGAAACAGCTAACGGCACCGCTTTCTACTTTATCTTATTTATGTGTGGTGTTGTACTCCACTGTGCTTCAAAAATACAAGCTAGCCCGACCCTGTTGGTAATTCAGAAATGTATTAGTAGTGGCTGAATAGGTCATTTTAGATTGTACCTCCCTGAGAAACATGCAACTCCACCTCATGGACGACTTTGTCATTCCGGTTGTACAAAATGATCTAGGTCATCTGTTTTCAGAGGATGTAGTTTTGGCTTTGGAACCGAAGTGGTGAGTAATATCCATAAGACATGTGTCAGACCTTTCCCCCTTCACCAAATGATGTCCTTCTGAGCTCTGTGTCACAAGTGTTATGCTGAATGTCCAAGTTCATTTAGTGTTTCAAATACTAGCAGTTGTTTTGCTCCATCCTCAATGTGTTATCACCATCAGATACTGATGAATAGCTTATTTTTCCAGATTGGATGGACACTCATTGCGCAACATTGTTTCACTGTGACAACCTCTAACCCCGTCTCCATTTTACCCTTTTATTTCATGGTGACTGCAGCGGAGTACCTACCTCCTGAAATAGATCACAGATACAACAGTGGCAGGTTGACTTCAACTTTCCGTTTGGTGTCGACAACTGTCACCTGATTGTAAAGTGTAAGTCATTATTTCTTAACCCAGGTCCTCGGGGCCTACTGTCTTGAAGGTCCTGATTCAAATGATTGCATTGCTTCCTCAGCAGTCCATCAAGTGTTACAGGAGCTTGTTAACCACATTTTCATTAAAGTCAAGTAAGTGGCAGCAATGGGATACCTAAAACATGCAAAAACAGTTTGTGTTTAGGAGTAGGGTTATGAAACACTGAGAGACAAAGGACATCTCACGGATTAAAAGTCTAACCCCTGTCAGATCATTCACTCAATCCGTGATTTACACGTGGTGCTCGTGGCATAAGTCCAGCCGAAAGGTGCCGACACAGAATGCCTCTGATCCACCTCAGGAGGTTGTTACGGAGCTGTGTCTGTCATTCTTCCTTGTGATAATCTTTATTAGATCCTCTCAAGTGACATGTCGCACTTTATTACTTATAGACTGCAAGGCTGAACTTTTCTCTTGTGTGATGTCTGGCAAATATCTTCTACTTGGTCAGGGATTATAACTAGTTGGGGCTTGTACACTAACAAATGATGCAATTGGAGGGATTTGTGAGGATTTACCTGTATTGGAATTCTTTGGAAGTATAAAATGTTCTAATCAGGAAAAAAAAAAACTTGGTCTCTGTTCTTGCACCCTTAAGTAAAACAACAAATTTCTCTATTCTTGTGGAGTGTGTTACTTTGGTGTTCAGATCCAAAGTTTTAGCATATTAATGATGAAGTCTTTTCCAAGATCTAAAATTCTGATAGCTGATTCACAGTGCTTCCACCAGCTCATCAAATCTGCAACAAGTAATCAAGCTTTGTCTCTGCATTTCCAGAATATTTATCTCGCATATCTAGAAAACCCGTATGAGCCTCTCTTAAAGCTATCCACAAGTAAGTCCTCAAGCTTTTAGCCACTGCAGAACCAAATCTGGAATACTTAAGGAGTACTTTTCCTGAATCTAACGCAGATCATACACGCTGGTATCGATCGGGAAGTGCAAATCTCACCTTGCTGTCTTTCAGAGTCAGCGTGGATAGCAAATAACTTTAACGCCACTCACTATAACCTGACAGCGTAACTACTTATCTCATTTACCATGTATAATCAACAGATCTTTGCCTAATGCTGGTAACTTCTACCTAAAAAAGAAACTTGGCTTACTTGACCATAAATACCTTCTTGTGGAAGGAGGCATTTATGGTCTTTTTCTTGAGACTGTAGCATCAAAGACAATTAATCGCAACATAGTTGAGATAACCTGCCAACTACCAATTACACTTTGGTCAACTATTCAAGTTACTGTTACAATAATAATTTGTCAAGCTTGATTGTTGTCGTGTATTTCATTGTTGTGGACTTCATTGGTTTAATTATTCCTTTAAAGTGACTGCTTATTTTACCATTTTTATTCAAACTGCTGTTAGTAAAAGAGGAATATTGAGTCCAGCTGGGAAAACATAATTTTCATTAGGCATTTCATGTAAAACACAAAAGGGAAAGGGACACCGAGGACCCTATGTGAAAGTATTCCCTAATGACAACAATGCAAAACTCTGCAGACATACAACATATCTCTTGAAGTGCCTTTAAATCCTACCATTTTCATATGTAAATCCTTCACTTATTATGGTATATATAAAGTGGAAGGAACTGCAATGCTTTGGTCTGAATTCCTTGTTATTGTAACTCCACAGACCTCTCGTTTATCCCTGTCCTGAGGTCCGTGTTGGAGCAACTCGTTTTGCTGCGGTCTCTTTAAATGTGAATGAAACGTTTCACGCCCCAACCCCGTCCAAGTCGCAGAGCATTCCACTCCACCCCATTCGGCCATTTTTGTAGTTTGGCAGCAGCAACACAATTATCCATTGTCAGAGAAACTTTTAAACCCCATGTTTATTAAAGTTTTCAACAACAGAAGACTTGTCCATCCAATCTTACATGTTGGAGCCAGAGTCTGATCCAGAGCAGCAGAATGAAGACAACAAACCTGCAGGACCACGCATTCAATGCATCACAATGGTGTTATTACTGCATTTATGTCCTCTCCACCCATACCAACTACCCACAATATGGAGCACAGTGTCCAGGCATGTCAGACACATTAAAATATTAAAATATACCACAATAGCGATGAAGTAAATAAAGCCTCAACATAATTAAGGAGTTAGCTGACTGGAGCATCAAGAACGTCACAGAGTGCATTTGGATCATGTGTTCCCCAAGACAAAAATGGCAAAAATGCCAAAATATTCAAAACACGGAGTACAGTTATGTCCTCAGGGAGGCAGCTAAGCCACCACATAGCACTAAAACGAGCAGAAGGCACAATTAAATCCTGACCAAAAAAAATGGTCAGGAGGTCATTATTAGCACACAGAATTCATGTCTGAAATGAGCTTTCCTGTCATTTCAGCGTTATTTGAAGCTTACCGCTTTGTTTTGTACCCCATAGAAAGAAGGAACTGACCCCTCAATCAGGCAAAGTTTTTTGGAAAATCCCTCTCGACACTGGTACAGGTTGGCCAGAGTACTAAAGCGCTCTGCCGATGTGGATACACTTCTGAGAAAAATAAATTACCCTAGAACCGAATATTTTGACTTGTCTGCTTGCAACTTTGGCATGACTAAACTTGGACTTTTGAATTCACAAAACTGTTTAGCAGGACGTCATAACTCTGTTTAGCATTTTCACAGCAAATTTTAGTGATGTCATACAGAAGAAAACATTTGGGTAATAGAGAAAAACAGACTGAAAAAATGTAACCGAAAGTGAGTATAAAGAGATCTATGCAGAACCAGAATAAATTAAAATTCTTTGCAATCCTAGACATACAAAGACAACAAAAATTTAAGGGCTAAAAAACAGTTTTGCATGTTATGTTCCCGTCAACACAACATTAACCCTCTTGACAAAGAGATAAAAATAACAACTTTGGCATCAAAACAGTAATTTTATGTGACTGCTTATTTGACCATTTTTGTTGAAATAGTTGCAAGTTAAGCTATTGCTCTTGGAGCAGTACTACGATCCTTCTGATTTTTGGTCTCGTTTTCTATTAATCTTTGCTCATAGTCTGGAAGCTGCATGAAGATTTTTCTGCACAAATTCACTATGATATGGCATTACTGTAATTTTTGCTGCCCTTTTTGTACTCCAGTCTTGTCTATTTCATTGTCATTGCTCTATTTTACATATTACAGCTTTGAAAGGTCTTTGCTTTTCAGAGTTGATGCCTTCTCTAAAATCTTTATTTTTGTATGTATTTGGGAAGGATTCCCATTTGCTTTCTTCTTCATCATAACAGATGCAAGAGTTGCATCCAAGTACCTCACACAAGCTGCACACACAATTCTGACAGAAAAATACATGAACAGTCCATAAAGCAAGTTGCTACACACGCTGTTATCCTGGAAAGTGTATAATGAGGAAAAAGACAAACAAAAACAAAACAAAACAAAAAAAATTAAACAAAAAAGCTAAAAGTAAACAAAGAAATATAAACCTTAATCTTTACTAATGCTGCTTGTCCGCTGCTGTTTTTCAGCCTTCACATTCATTACTTTGATTGATGCCTGTGAAAGGAACAGACTGAGCCTCATTCTCTGATTGCCTGTTTACAGGACACTGACACTTTTATAGATCTCCTAATACCATTACAAAGTATTACTTCAATAGTGTGCCTTGTGCCTTTCTTACACAATGAGGAACAAAAGGCTTTCATTGTTTGTGGCGGTAGTTAAAAGGAGTGAAAATTAGGACTTGTTCAACTCGACGTTGCCCATCATACATATTAATTTAAGATTTTTACATGAGGTAAAAGTTTAAATTAAAATATGAAAATAAACACATACTGTAATTTCAGATGTTTACAGTTGGTCTGTGTTTTAACTGACAGTTTTAAAATGATTATAAAAAAATTATTTAAATGGTTGGAGAATATAAAATTTACATAGGAAAATTTATCTTTTTGTTTATGCTGCCTTACAGGTAAGATTTTATAGAAATAATTTTATAGAATGTGTGTTGACATAATTTCAACACACAATAAAAAGAGAGAAATCGAGGTTTTCTCTTGCGTAAGAAGTCAAGAGATTTAAAGCAACGATTTTAAAAGTGCCCAAATAACTAAGCATAACGATCTGGTTGTTATTTTTTCCGGTACAAAAATGACTACTTCAGTTCATTCTTCATTCAGTCATCCATCTTTTAATTGAGTCAAAACAGCTCAGTCAAATGTTATTTTGGAAGAAAAGAACTATAGAACTGGATATCATCAGAACAAAAAAAGATAATATTTTGACAGAATCTGAACAAGAGGGAGCAGGTAGAGCAGAAACAACAATGGCTCCAAAACATAGTCCTGTGGAACGCCAAAATGAACAGGACATTCCCTGTGTTTTGCCCCGGACAGGTCACAGGGTCTCTCTATGAGAGACCAATTAACAGAAACCTTCAACAGTTTCTGGTCTGTGAGAGGATGCATATGACTTAGGAAAACTTAAATGGAAGGGGACTGAACTAACATACCGCTTTTCCAGTCATTTCAATCACTCAAAGCGCTTTATGCTATAGTTCACCAGTCGGCACAAAACTCCTACAGAACATTTACCAAAGCTGCACAATTTCTTATTTCATCATTGCATCCCTGTTCCTGTCAGAGAGATGCTGCTTACAGGGCTGCAAGGTAATTCTGCTGCAAAAGTTGATGCATGCGCTCTTGGTGCTGCTTATGATTAAACTCTTAATTACGCTCGTCCATGCTGTGCAACTCTCTGTGATACCAGAAGGCTTTTGCGCAGGTCCACGTCGGTGGCTGAAATGATGTGCAGTTTGCAGTGACGTAAATCACGGGCCAATCAAGTAACACAGTCGACTGTCAATAAAATCCCTTGCACAGCTTGGCACGGCTTGTACTATTGCTGGAGTGGATATGAAAAATGCAACATATCCACGGGGGGGATATGCATATCTCCGTACACGAGGGAAAGCCCACCAGTGGCTTGCAGGATATGTTAATAAAAATGAATTTGATCGGGGCGGACTGGGGCAAAACCGGCGACAACTGCTCTAGTGGAGAAGCACCTTATGTGTGACACAGTGCCACCAGAGTTGAAGCACAGCACAGCAATGCTTTACTTACCATAGACTTCTTCCACATATTTGAATAAGCAATGCGTACATTCAGTGTTTTGATAGTAAAATTATAATATTTTTGCATATTTATTTATTTATTGTAGTTTGGCACTTCCGACACTCCCCATATTTTGTGGGGGAGGATTTTTTTTTT
>NW_015112866.1:349134-349874 GCF_001443285.1 Poecilia latipinna | reverse complement strand
TTTTTTTTTTTTTTTTTTTGGTCTAGTTTTGCATTCGAGTGATTTTGGGTTGCCATTCCTTTTTTTTTCTTGTTTTTTTTTTTTTTGCTTTGTCACTCACATGGGGATTATTTTTGTATTGAAACTCTGAATTATTTCATGTGTTCTTTAAGTAGTTTATTGGGTTAGATTCTTGTTTTAGTAGTAAACTTTAGGATCTGCTGTGGGAAGGTCCTGCTGTGACTTCTGTGTTAAAGCTGCTGTATGTAACTTTTTATAAAAAAATGTTTTCATTTATTTTATTTTACATATTATGTCTGTTTTGAATGACGGCATAATATGAGACTGACAATCTGGCTCCTATGCTAGCATGTTATCAAAGGAAAAGCTTTAGCTGCTTAACCTCCCACGGTCCCGCCAAGAAAGGTTGCCACCAATGGTAGCATAAACTAACTCGGCAACAACTTGTGCAACATGCGCTGTAGCAGTTTAACATAATCCCCAACATTTGGAGTACTTAACTGCTTGGGGGTCGTGTGTACACGAAGTAGACTCGATGCGAATATCCGTGGGACACGTCCGAACGACGACGCATGCTCGGTGTGACACACAAGATACTGTTCGGGAGTGATAAGCATGTTACACCTTGGGGGGTGTAATATTAGTAATATGAATTACTCCTTGTAATGAAGGTCTTCATTACTTGGCGGCACAACACTTGAAATGTGTTAAATGATAAAAGAAATGCATGATGAATGAAA
>NW_015112866.1:302183-344873 GCF_001443285.1 Poecilia latipinna | reverse complement strand
CCCAGTGGGTTTGCACAGTTTCTCTGCCTCAAGTCTCCTACTTCCTCCAGCCGCTAAGGGCCATAACACTCCTCGATTCGGGTTCACAAAAGCAGTAACGCAAAAATTACCATGGCGATTCATCCTGTGCAGCTAGCATGCTTCCGACCATGCTAACAGCAGTCTTAGCTTCAGTGGTCACGTCAATCAGAAACCAACGTGTTTTGTCCACGATTCCGTTTTCTCATCTCTCCAGTTTTTTTCTTCATTTCATTTTATTTTATTGTTTCATGTTGCCCTTTTCCAAAAAACGGATAAATCATCAGATGTTTTGGTGGTGACAAATCCTTTCCTCAGGCCACTCTCCAGTTCACAAAGAAGCTATTTAATGAACAAAAAGAGCAAGAGGAGGAGGAGGAAAGCAAAAGCAAAAGGCTATGGTACCAGAGTGACAAAGTATCTAATTTACATAACTTTTTCTAAATTTTAAGGCACCCCCTACCCCCTTTTTTTTATCAGAGCGCTATCCATGGTATCCATGTCACTGTCATCTCCCCGCAACAAAACAGGTGACAGTGAACTGTCCATGGTGCTGGAGTTCTCGCTTTCCCCATTAATGCTGTTTACTGTACCTGTACGCTGGTGTTGCCTCATCACACTATGACAGCAGAAAATCCATTTCACTACCATACTGTAATATGTTTACAAGTTCACCAGAAGGGGAAAAGTTGTGATTGGGCAAAGATAATGCATTTGATCACCAGCCTAAAACCGAGCCCACACCAATCAGCACTCCGATCAAATCTTCCCCCGCCCCCATTTGTTTCTGCGCTAGACATTTTTTTTTTCGTTAACTAGCTTCATATAACATACTGCCATGGATTAACTAGTAATCATCTTGCTAACATTGTCTTCATGCTACAGTATTATTCAACTTACCAGGTTTATTTTTTGGGGAAAAAATTGTTTTCCCCCTTTGCTGGCTCTGGCTGGTTAGCTGCACTGTGCATCTCCGCTCAGCGTGATCTCTCCCGTCGGTGATTCACAGGTGTAACACCGGATATACTTTTAATTTACCAATCCTCTCATGGTGCGTTTAAAAACGGCTCCATAAAACACCTTACCGCATTTTAACTGTCATGGATAAATGATTCTGTGTCTTTCCTCTGTCACTTTTATCTGCACACTGCTACACACTTAACCATACGGTGACTGACGACAGTCACACACAAACACAAACTGATTAAAGCAGGCCAACATCCCTTAGAGAGGTTGCAGAATGAGAAGATAAAAGCAGATCTTGTGCTACAACCTTTTTCTTCATTTGGTTGCATCCCTGAGGTGTGCTAAGTGGAGCGCAGCGCTGGGCGGCGAATGCCACACTATATCTACTCCATTTCTATGACTTGTAAAGCAGAAAATTATCTGCTTTAATTTTTGGCATTAAGGCAGAGAAGAGTATTTTTCTTGGATGCTGAAGACAGGTTTTGTTTTTATTGGCCTGCCTAAATGCTAAGTTGTTGCATGTACAGTATAGAAATTTAAGAATGCCTTTTTTTGTAACAGAGCAAATACATGAAATTAGGCAAGTATAAGGTTTCTCCCATGGAACACTGAATGCAAAATGATTTATCATACTAAATATTATTTGCCAAGTTAAGCTAAAATATGACTTATCTTAAATAGTAGCCTACTCTTATCTAAACTCAAAAAGTGAAGACAGAAGCATTCGGAAATGCTTTAAACGGCTCTATGATTGAGCATTCTCTGTTCATATTAGCTATTTATTTCTAATTACCAATTAATTGGTGAAACTAGGACTCCCAGTCTGTTCATATAGATGGTAGCTCATAGGTTGTCTGTAATCTCGGTTGGGTCGTCTGTTATGAACCCAAACAGTTGTGATTCCTACATGACTGGTGCCCTGGGTAAGTCAAGTCATCACCCATCAACGCAAAACCTGGAGACACTCCGACTTCTTTTCCCCTCACTGCTCCAATAGATCTGAATCAAATGACTTGATTATCTTTTCAGAATGGAGTCAAACTATCCAGAGTCCTACTAGTGATCTAATCATTTGACTCAGGTATACTGAAGCAGAGATGCATCTGAAAGTTGCAGGACATAAACCGTTGAGAGCTGGAGTTGAACACCCCTGCTCTAAATGTTGTCCCGAAGGTTGGATTCTATGAAGGTACACTGGAAGAATGGGAAGAGGCCATATAACAGCAGAACTCTGAATGATGTAGAGCATCAGCAACCCATCACTAGAAGATGATTCAAGGATCATGGGATTAAGCCTGTTCATGTTTGACCTGACGAAGAGGCTCTTGAGGACAATCCTGAAGTCACTGTATCCAAAGAGGAGTTTCTTACAAGTTATTTGATTCAATGGATCCAGGAACATATAGCCGGAGGGGGGAATGCAAGAGGCACAGGGTTTGAATGAAGGAGCTCTGGAAGGTGATCTAGAGGTTGCACTGGTTGGAAAACCAGGCAAATGTTGACAAAGAGATTATCCTGAACCATCTCAAAGATGCAAACATTCCCAGGCTACGGAAGAGCACCTTCAAACTTCAAAAACTTTTAAACCGTCACTACGAGAGAGTGGTTACCTTGATCCAGTTATAGAATCTCAATGACTAAAGCTTAGAAAGCTGTAGACCAAGACCAGAATGCATGCAAGCACGGAGACAAAATGCAAGCTTACAGAATGTTCCCAAAATGCACAGCCTTCTTGCTGCAAGGTGACGGTGCCAAGAACTAAGCCACTGTTTTAAACTTTCCAGATTATAGGATTTATGATCTAGCATGGTATGTATTGTGACCAATTTAGTAAACACATGAGTGAAGAGGTGTGCAGATAAACTTTCAGCTATGATGAGCTTAAAGTGGATGAAATAAGCAAGCAGTGGCTGGCCACGCCAGGAGGAAAGCCCAGCCAAAGGAAAAATAAGAAAGAAACAATGAAAACAAGTAGAGAAGATGCTGTATAAATGAGACAGCTTTGGAAATGACTGAAAATAAATGGCCAACAGAACAGTAATTACACAGAGCAGATCATGCAGCTACGGTTAACAAGAAAAGTTTTATTATCCCTTGTGTTGGCTTGACACTTGGACTCCTTATCTTTTTTTAAACCCTGGATCAGAATCTGAATCTGAATCAAATTTATTTGCCACATTTTTTGGGTAGAAATAATGGATTTAACTTCACATATCTTCACTTTCACTGGAATCAAAGTACAGCCACAAAATTGCAAACTACAAAAAAAAAAAAAAAAAAAACCCAAGAAAAAAAAAAAAAAAAAAACACTACTGTGGTGGTGAAAATGGTGTTTCCAGGGGACTACCCTTGAAACAAGAAGCATATTTGCACTAGCACAGTAGTGTTTTTGTCACTGCCATTCTCCATTCTGTTCAGTGGATACATGACCTGGGGGTAGAAAATGTCTTTACGCTGGCTGGTTTTTACCACTAGTACTCTGATGCTGATCGAAGGGGAAAAAGTCTAAATAATCTGTGACCAGTACATGTTGGGTTGACAGATATATTAGCTGCCGTTTTGTTGTCCTGATAATCCTTTCTGTAGACTGAATCATTCATTGCATTTTTTAACTGCCCTGTTTTATGGATGAGTCAAGCTACACAAAGATGGATAAACACAGGACAGACTGCATGATGACTGCAGATTTTCTGTGACCGACAAAATCCTGGATGTTTGGACTTTTACCAAGTAACATAAGATGCTGCGATATTGAGCCTACATGGATAGGTGGAAAGAAGTTGACTTCAAAATTTCTGGTAACATCTGAACCTAACCCACAGTCATGATTTTACTAAAATTGTTTTTGCAACTCATTTTCTCCATAATTGAACTATTAACATTTTAACTTATCTGTGCATCACTTTGCATACTTGTTACTGATCTCAGAGAATGAAAGAATATTACAATAATAATAGTGATAATAATAAAACAAAATTGATAATCCATAGTTCTAAAGTATTTTGAGGCAACTGTATATAATTACACCCAAACTCACCAAAAATAGGGTAATGTTGCCCTGTAACGCAGGAAGGAATGCAAAACTGACAAACCACTGAGCTTCAAATTGTGTAATTTGAAATTGAAATATTGGGCTTCAAAGCTAAACTAACATGTGGCCAAATCATGTTTGAACAACAAAGACCCTCAATGGAAGTGGATACAATTGAAGGGGTGTCACTTTATTCCTATATCTTTATGGTGTAAAATGACCATAAGGATATAGACCGATGCAAGGATTATATCTTCTTGGAGGAATAGTCGTTGTTTGTTAAACGCTGGCGATTAATTGCTAACAAATAGGGACCAACCTGAAATAAAATAAAACTACTTCTTTGTTGCAATGTCTTATGATAAAATACTGCAACATCTCCAAAAGTCAGGAATCTGTCATGCAACTGTACTTAAGATATTTCTTTTTCTACTTTTAAGTTTCCTGTGGTAACTCCATATATATATCTTTTGCTTAAGTTATTGTTTTGTACATGGAGTTACTGCTGAGACATGTAATTTATGCCAATTACATTTAATCCTTAGTGCTATGAAAGGAAGACAAAGACATAGCAGAGTCTGGGAGCTTCATTCTCTATGTATCATGCACACAAAATTTGCTAGTGACAAAAACCAGTCTAGCAGTCAGTTACCATGACAACACTTCATTTGATCACCTCACTGTAAGAGTGTTCCAGTTTACAACATCAATAACTTGACAGCAGGAGGCTTTACAGCTCTGACGACACAAAAAAAAAAAAAAAAAAAAAGAAGAAAAAAAAAAGAGGTGGACCAGAAAAGATGTTTGTTTGGCAAATATCGGCTCGGCTTTTGTCGATAATTTCTGACACTCGCATGTTTCTGTTTAAACAGGGTCTGTTTTAAATATAAAATCATTTTTGGTTTATAGCTGGCAACCAGAAACAATGCATTAATGTCTACTTGTAATTAAATAACACATTTTTGCAACAGGGTTTTTTTTTCTGTTTTTTTAGAAACTAAAATAAATAAAATTAAGTTTTTCTGGGCATATATATGCTACTTGAAATTATTTTAAGTGCTATTATTTATGTTACAATGATTTGGGAGGGCTTAGAGAGTATATTTTAACTAGTTTTTAATTGATGGATCATGATAAAACTTCTGTAGAACTTGGTAACAGACTGAAGTGATTATTTGAGTTTTTTCGGTACACCTTTCCAACTTGCAAAAGTACCAGAATCGCTCAATTCTGGGCAAAATCTGAGTTCAGTGACAAAGAATTTTCATTGTTTTCATATTTTTGGCTTAACTAATATTGATACATTTATAAATCCATGCACTTATCAGTTACTTTTCATGCTTCCTAAATGTGTTGATGTTGGTTGTAAGTTGCATGTTTTTAGTGCACATCTTCGATCACCTAAAAGTTGAATTTAAATAGTGAAAAAAAAAAAAAAATTCAAGTAAGCCATGTGGGATGTTTTGAAAACTTTACATGCCTACAAAATAATATCACAAACAATTGTAATATTTGAAACTGATCCTATTGCAGTTCTATTTGGGTCCTTGCCTTCTGTTAGATGAGAGTTTGATGTGTTTTACCGCCAAAAGTTGCTATTGCAGACTAAATGTACCTCTATGGCAAAGGACTTTAAATCCAGGTCTTGAGAACCAGCATCATGCAACATTTAGATTTGCATCTTCTTCAACACATCTAAGTCAATTAATCAAGTCTTACCAGGACTCTGTAAATTGAGGAGGTAATTCAACCATTTGATTCAGATATGTTGGACCAAGGACATATCTAAAAGTTGCAGAGCACTGGCTCTGCGTTTAAATTATTTATAGGTAAGGATCTCAAAACTCTGGTGTGCAACGGTGTTTAGTCACCGGATTTAATAATTGTAGAAAAACCTCTTACTGCAGTTCCAGTTGCAACTGTTGTAGTATATTCTTCACAGCGTTTGCACATCCAGAGACCAAAATTAAAAACTTAAATTTGTACCGATTCTTAAGCTGAGTCAAACTAGACATAGAACTACCAGTTGTCAAATCTTGCCCAAAATTCTCACATATATGTTGTTCTGTATAATAGCACATGCATCCGAATCTATGTGATTCTAAATGATTATTTAATTTCATTTTTTTTTTTTTGTGCTGGCTGTATATTTAGTGTTTTCTGGAAAGTGACCCACCATATCTCAAGAATTTTGCACAGGACAGGATTTCTTTCAGAGTTGCCCTGTATTTGAGTCGCATCTTATTATCCACTCTGAGATTCCCAGTGCTGCTGAAGAAAAGCTTCCTCCACAGAATGATGCTGTCACCTCTACAGTGACCATGGTGCGTTCAGGATGCTTTCTGCTCCTCAGCATTTTGGATGTAGGCCCATAGGTGTAGGTTTGATCTCCTGGGCTTAGAGAACCTTTTTCTTTATGTCTTTGCTGTGTCCCACGCATGTTTTGTGACAAACTGCAGAAAGAAATTCTTTTTTCTTTTAACAGGTTAACAGTCTAGGTAGACTTCCAAAAAGGCTGGATTTTCAGAACAAAAATGACTAGTGGCTCTCCAGTCAGCAAATTCTCCCTCCTGAGAAATGATTCTCTGAAGCTCCTCCTAAGTTCCTGTGGAACATTTTGCTGCTTCTTTGAATAATGCGCTTGAACCTCTGATTAATTTTTGATTTTGTGGTTACTGTGTGACAAACTGTGAAAAAGTTAAGTATATATATATATATATATATATATATATATTTGCAAGGGTCAATTTGAACAGACTTTGAAATCCCATCTTTTTCAAAGCTGACAATGATTAAATATGATCAAGAATTATGAGCTCATTGTGAAATATTACTGTCCTGTAAGTGCATATGAACTTTGGGCAACTTTATTTTGTGAATTGACTTTCACCTTAAAGTCAATTCTATTTTGTGCTTTTATTCAATGGGATAGTTGAAAAGTGCACCAGTCTGACTGCTTTTACAATCATTTCTCAACTGCATATTTAAATTGTTGGAAAAAATAATTTTTTTTTCAACAACAATGAAGTGTCTAATTTTGAATTAGACATTTCATTCAAAACTTAATTAGAACTCCTGCGCAAGTTATAATTCCTCTTAGTAAATGTTAACATCAGTACAAAATGCCATTTCTCAGTCAGGACTTGCAGCTGTACTTGCAATCCTTTTACTAAACTCACTCACACTGCAAACATCTGCACCTTCCTCCTAATGAATGGAAAAAAAAAATAGTGATGCTCATTCAGAAACCTCCTGCTTCAGCTTAAAACTGACTGGAAGTTTTATTTGCTGCCCCTGAAAGGCTGAACCTTACAGTAAGTGCAAGTAATTGCATTTTCTGTGAAAAGGTCGGTTGAATAGATATGAAACTGCTTTAAATATATCCCACATGTTGACCAGCTCTTTGAAAAAGAAATAAGGCTTCCACATCTTAAGGCACATTTTAACCAGAACTAAATGTTCTCTTTGTATTCAGCCTGACTTTCAGCAAGACTTTTCTGGGATTTATTTTTTTATTTTATTTTTTTCTTTCCAGGATTCCACAGGAGTCAATGCAAGCAGGAGAAAACCATGTACTCATAAGTTATGCCTGCAGGGCCTTTCTTTTTAATGTAGACCACCAGGATTCATTGTGAGAGATGCATCATTTATTAGAGCCTTTTATTTATATTCTGAATTAGGTTTCTTCCATTTAAAATGGTCAGACTAATCATGCACAGTCCTTATAAGCGCTTAAATCTTTATTAAGCTCTGAATAGAAGCTTCATGTTCGGATGATACTTTTTAAAGTAATGGTGGGGGGAGCAAGGGTTTTACTTTTAAGTGCAGTCTACATCAAAGACTTCTTAAAAAAAAAGGAGTCATTTGAATCGCTTTTCTGTTTTAGGCCAAATTGTTATGTGCTGTGAAAATTTAGGCGAAAATATTCGTCTGATAATTGCTGATCATGTTTCCCCTGAACCATAGCGAATTATTGTTGAGAAACAAATATAGTTTCACCTGTTTTTCGGTACTTTTCTGTAGAAATATGCAGATTTAGGTGGCACATTCGACATTTTTTTATTTATTTATTTATTTCATTATTTCTCGCGTTGATCGGCAGGTTAAAAACGAGAGGGCCCGATGTGGATTGGTAGCTTTGTCTTAGAGCTGAACGCACTTCCATAACAACATATAAAACCTCTCAGGCATTTAATATTTTAGCGATGCGGATTATTTAACTGCCAGCTGGGCCGCTAATGAGGCAATCAAACAGAAAAATTATTTCGTTTTCTTAGACACAGATTTTTCCTCATATGATGACTCGGTGTAGCAGCTTTTATGTCGGACGTTGTTGTATTTGATTCGATTTCAGTGAACAATTATAGAAATGCTGATATCCGTTTGGGGTCCAAGCAGGTTATATATATTTCTTAATTTAGGATTACGCTTGAATCGCGTTTGAATCTTGCTTGTGTAATTATTTGAATCAGAATGAATGTTTGCTTAAAATTCAAATTTAAACGGGAGAAATATCAACTTTCGCTCGGATGGAACTCAGACATCTACAATATGAGTTTTAATTTTTTATTTTAATTACCAAATGCGTCCGTGTTCGTGCGTCAAAATACCTCTTGCTTTTAATAAAGAGTGGCGCGACTGAGAAGATATTTTTTTAATTTTACTTTCACGCGCATTTAGAGGTTTTAAGATGAGAAAAATGTGTCCGCGTGTTCTTCGCATTAACTTTCGGCCACTTAGTTTTAAACAGTTGCTCAACAAAATGATAAATGGCAAAGCTAATATTCAAAAGCAAGCTTTTTTAAAAATTTACTTTCTGTTGGACGGCTTAAAGCAGCTCTGGAAATCAATTTAACTTGAACATGGAGGTAATTTCCGTTTTTATTTATTTGATTGCACTCCATCTGTATATATAAATGTGGAAATTAAAGCCCTTTTAGTTAACGACTGTGGTGTGAAATGTGATTGAATGGTGTCTTCCCTGTGAGCACACCCTGCTCTGTCTGAGTGCAGGGACTTTGAACTTGAACTTCGCCTTGCTCTTCTTTACAGTCGTTGCAGAACGCGCTGAAACAAAAGAAGCAGCACTGATTTTTTTTTTTGCTAGTTGGCCTCATTGAGATGGATCTCACCCCGTGGGACAAGCACAGCCGCACTCTGACGAAATCAATTTTATTTACTATTAAAATGTGGTATTTGTGGCACCTTCTTGGAGAACCTCTACCAAAGGAATCCTCAAAAAAGCTAAACCATTTATTTATTGCAGTTTCTTCCGTGATCTGTGTGAAGTGTTACAAAGAATATCCAAATAATGTCACCAAGGACGAAGGAAAGACCTTGTCCTAAAATAAGGGAACATAACAACAACAAACAAACAAAAAACAAAAAGCTCATCAGTCGCCAGGATTCTCTCTACTTGATGAATTTGCAATAATTTTTGCTAGGAAAAGTTCCCTTGATTTAAATGGTGCTCACTTTTCCACAGATGTATTTCTATTCAAAAGAATCAATTTTCCGGCATATTTTTTCTCAAAAAGGTTATTTTGGCCACTTTTTCATCCCGGTAGTAGATAACATAAGGTCGTATTTCTTCCTTGCAAGAGGTATAGACGAGTAAACAAGATAAAAGCACTGAAAAGCAATAGGTAAACATTTGGATGAGCTAAGGATGTAATCTCTTCCTTGGAGCCGAAAGCACTGAAAGCTCCAAATAAATGCGCGGCTCTTTCTCAGGTATTTGGCTGGATTCATCCACAGTTTGTAAACGGTATTTGGTGTTTTTGATAAAGTTTGGACGGTTAAGTCGGGACTTTCCAAAACGCAATATACATTTGTATTTTTTGTTTTGTTTTGTTTTTGTTTTTTACTTTTGCTCTATTTTTTTAATAACATATATTATTACTTAATGTTATTACTTGCGAGTTCTCTTCAAATGGTTGGTTCAGCCAAATGTAGCAGCATAACTCCACACACCTCCATTTGCTATACTTAACCAGTTTACATGAAAGAAAAGAAAAGGCGTGAGTTATAAGTGTAATTGTCATCCCTGTGTGACCGCTTTGGCGCATTTCTGATGAATATGGAGCTCTTTGCGTTTGAAGCGGCGCGGTGTCACGCAGCGCCGCTTCCTGTTGCTGTCTGGGCCGCTGCGTGCTGGTCACATACAGACGTTCACAAACATTTTTGGAGCAAACAACGAGTCTCTGTTTCGTTCGGGGTGTCGCCTGTGCGGTTCTGTGTGGATTATGTGCTCCATTTCACATGGGAAGGCTTAGCTGCGCCATCTCAACTGCAAGCAGGTGCTGACATCATTTTTCCACTCTGCAATTTTTCCAACACCAGCACGTTTGGCGGGTTTTAGCCTCACTGCTTAACGTCGACGTAACTAATGAAGTTTCTAGTTTTTGTTGTTATTATTATTTGCTCCCCTTAAATTTCCACCATTTTGAATTGATTTTGTAGAGGAAAGTTGCTCTACAGAGAGACGTGATGTCCGCATACACTTTTGGTTCTGTTTCAAATATGGTTTATTTCTTGTTTGTAGGGTAAAATGGTCAACATGTCACCAATAATGATGTACGAAAACTGAAATTTTGTTTTGTCCCTTTTCTCTGTCAGAAATACGAAACACTGACGGCGCCTTTGGAAAATTGAGTATTGGAATATTATAGAGTAATTTCAGAAATTAAAGGGTAAAACTTGGTAATGTGTTTATTTTATATAAATACAAATAATTAATTAGCTGGAAGTGGAGCTGATGATTACATATGTCCGTTCATGTTGCTCATTCTTAATATGGGGCGTTTAAAAAAAATACCTATCCCTTTTGCACATATATCGTTGATTTAGTGATATGTTGCATTTACTGTGTTAGTGTATGTTTTCAGGACTCTATCAGCATTTTTGGTACATTTTATTTTTCACTTATGCACACTTTGATGAATCCTTCCAAATGTCCCAATACTGCCTTGTGACAAAAGCCTCAATATTGTGAGTTTCTATATTTGCGTTTTCTGAATCAATAATTGACCAAACACAATCCGCAACAGGTTTCGTATTCTAAACGGGCTAACGCCAAAAAACAGAAACAAACAAACAAACAAAAAAAAAAAAACCTACTCTCTACATATAAGGTAATATTATCTTACTACTATCTATTACTTTCTATTGAGCCTCTATTTTGTATTTCTATTGAGGCTTTTTAGAATTGCACCCAGAAAGGGAATCTAAATCTATATAATTCCTTTTAAATGAACCTACAGTCTGAAATGTGCCCGCAACGTTTTAAGGCAAAGGTTTATTCCCTGGCAGAAGAAGTGAGATGATTAATGATGAGCGTGTGTGTCTTTTGTTTTGCTATGCGGGCGGATGGAGCGACCGCCTCTCTTAACTTGAACTTGGACTTCCGACGAGACGTCAGATAGATTTATTTTGTCTCTTTTGCTGCTCTGCTCTCTGGGCCGCAGCGGGGAAAAATTGGGACTTGGCCTTCAGTTTATCTTAAAGCCAAACTGTGTCAAAGCGACGTGTTTGAGCGCATTCTGCTATGACTAATAGCATTTGGATTTGACTAATAAAATTAGTCAAATCCAAAACGCAGTCGGCGGCGTGTGAGACGATTCTTTATCTTACTCCTGTCTCTTAATCCAAGGAAGTGTAATATTTCACGACATAGATTCCTACTTATTGTATACACGTTAAAAAGAAATACCTAAGGGAAATAACTCCCGTTTGTTGCCGAATGTGCTATAATTATATTTAGAATGTGTCAAACGCGTTCTCTTAGGAGCAGTATTTTCCAACTTAAAACTTTAACACACTCTTTAAAGATGCGTTGTGGATTTCTAATGTGGAGCATTAAAATCTTATGAAAACTATTGCCCCATCCACCACTAAGTATTTTTGTGCTAAGGCTTATTGCACGCTGTTTGGAGAGAAGGCATTCAACAAATTCTCGCTGTTATAAAAAACGAATATATATATATATATATTTCAACAAACCAATTACTTAGAAAACTTTATTATTATTCAGTGTCTTTATCAATTTGCAAAATCTTCGACACTTCGGATGTATGTATATGTATGTATATATATGTATGTATATGTATTTGGACATACATATTTGGATGTATGTCCAAATATGTAATCCAATTTAAACAGGAGTTTGTTAAAACCGTAGCGGTCTGCGTTGAGGTGGAATGGTTCACGTTTCAATAACAATAACAAAAGCACCAAATAAAAGGGCTGTAAAGCCGGTGCTGCATTTTGTAAATCCGCTCTGGCCTTGCAGTCGCGGTGGTCTGCCAGGCTGCCCTCTGTCCTGGGCGCGGCTCCGCCTGGTCTGCTTTATTTTGCGGTTAGCCCACAATCTTCCGCTCATAGTATATCTGCTAAACGAGTCAAGTCACAAGTTAAACCATGCTTTAGTAGTTTATTCCGCGCATGGTGTATCATGCGTTGCTTTGCAACAGTTCAGTTTCATCTTTCCGTTATAGTTACAGTATATAAATCTGACCAAAGCGTATAGGTAAGATTGAATACAGAGATTATTTGGTTTCTTGATAAAACCTTTAAAAAAATGGCACAATGTTGATCCTAAAGATATGCTTCCTGGCACGACCAAAACTCAACCCTGTCGCTTCACAAAAACTTTAGCGCAAGGTTGGTTGTAGCATTTCTTGTTAAATCCACATTTCAAGTGCAATTCTGTTTATATCGCATATTTGACCTGACAGCTGGTCTGCAGTGGTCAGTTTGTGAAATACCCCCACATCTTTGAATTCAGGAGATATTTTGTACATATTTATCTATTTTTTTTATGTGTCATCGTTTTTCTGAATCTCACATAAGATTTGTTATTTATGCTAGTGCTTCATAGCATAAAATGTTCAAGAGCCTAGTTGCTTGTTTGTCTCGCTGGTCTTGGCATAGCAGCTCAACGTTGTATGAATCCATAAGCACAATGTCTCCTGGTGCCCATCTCCATATAAACCCGCACTGTACCACCGGTTTCCCCTCTGTTATGTCGGAGATTTATTTATTTATTTTTGACTTTACTTTTTTTTTTCTGCAGGAGAGGACATATGTTATATTGGATTCACTCGCTCTCATGGAAAAAAAAGAGCTATTGTTGATCTATTTGCAAACCACATTGAATTTGTATGAAATGTTTTCAGTCCAGCTCGGATACAGGCAGCAGATACAAGCAACTTTAAATTGTGTCTTGGGTCATTTTGTGTGGATTCATATTCTCCTGGGACAACCAGGCATGTGGGGTTGCAAGGTTTGCAAATGCATGGGGCCAAGCTGAGTCCTCAGGTATGTACAGCACTTTTGTGAAGTCAACAAGTGTCGAATTTTTCTACTATAATTTTGTCTATGTGGCTTTAGTGAAGGTCACTTTATTAAGGTGTTATTAATTCCATAATTTGCCCTAATTTATCTGTTCATTCAAGGAATAATGCACAATAATTTAAAGAAATTATGACAGGTTTCTTTTCTAGACTTTCCATACTTTAAAATGCTTTCAAAACAAAGTAGATGTGATGGTATCCATTTGTAAAAATACTGATATTCCTATTTGGAAGAAAAAATACTTTATGTACTGCACTGCACTGGATGTGGGAAATCAACCCTATGTACCCTGTAACAACACAACCACCATGGGGTTGGTGATCTACACATTTTAATGTGATTGATTACTTTATTGCTTTTTGTTAGAATTAATTGAAAAACTGAAAGAAAAATGTCATTAAAAATGCTTTCTGGTTGTTGTAGTTATAACATTATTCATGCAAGTTTAAACAAGTATTACAAACAACCTCTGTCCATCATTTCCACATATTTCTTGACAAATTAGAGGTTTACTCCTGGTTTGTTTTGCACTTAACGACATATAACTTGCATTGCAACATATAATGTGAAAAAAAAAGAAGAAAAAATCAAGTTGCGCGGAATGGGTGGCTCTTCAGGAGATCTGGACTTGAATGCTTGTTTTTGCTGTGCTATTAAAACGTGCTTGTATTTTAAACCTCGCTTTTGGGGATATTTGGACAAAAATCACATGTGCTCTTCACTGCTGGCACTGACGTGTTCTGCTCTTGGCCTACAAGGAGCGGTTGTGCTCGTAAACCGAAAACGGCCTGCACGAAATAGAGAAATAACTTTGAGAACAAAAAGAACACAAAAAAAGAAAAAAAAGAAAGAAAAGAAAATCACCAGATTGAGATGCTGGTTCAGTTTAGCAACGCACCCTTTCTGACAGTGGACTGCTCTGCTCTCCTGTGTGCAGAAAACGAGCCCGCCCTCCTTTTACACCCCTCCACTTCTATCCATCACACACACACACACACATACACGCACGCATACACACGCACACATGCATACACTGTGGCTACACGGGTATGACAAGAGTTTGAAAAATAAACTCATAATCTAGGTTTGACGAAGAAAATTATATGGCAGACATGTGCCACCGTCCATCCAAAGGCCCACGCAACAAACATGTTCTCATAACCTGGTGATTAGACTTAACTAAAAGTTATATTGTAAACTGCAATCTTTTTATTTTCTCCATACAGTTTGTGCATTTAGTACAATGTTTGGTAATGTCGGCTAGACCGGGGTTTGTCGTTGAACTTTTACTGGTTCTGCGCTGAAGCATATTTTAATTACCACTCCATCTTTAAATCCTAGCTGAGTGTGCTGGTTCTAGATGCTTTTCCCCTTCTCTCTTGGTGACAACCGACCTAATTCCAGGGTATATATATATATATATATATATATAACTGAAAAAAACTACTCGTTTTTTATTCTTTATAAGATCGACGATTTGTAATTGGATACCGGCGAATGCACTTTATGTCCGAAACAATATTTTTTTATCCCGTGGTTATTTTTTGTAAATTATTGTGAGTTATTCTGTGCGTTAGAAAGTTAAGCAAAATTAATAAATTCATAACACTTTAATATATGTTTTCTAAAGTCCTTGAGAACACCTATGAACAAATCCCACATTTTATGATCGTCTTATAATATCTTGCGTGCGCATTAGACAACTAGCCCCAGAATCGGTGAGACAACCAAGTCCAAATCCCTCGACTAATACTGCAAGCTTTGAAGATGGCTCAATCAGACTGATTACCTTCAGTTTTCTGACAGACTCTTGATTTCAAATAGCTCATATTGGGATTTTTTTTTTTGTGTGGCTAGAATAACATTCTGTGTCGCATTAATATTACAAAGTATTTCATCGCCTCAAAGTTTTGCCCCTGATAACCTCTGCAAAGTGGACACACGTTAAAGTAAAATAGGTGACATTAATATAATTTCAGAGTGGTAGCTTGAAGAAACGTAGCAAATAACTATGGTCCAGTGTAGCCTGATGTAGCCTGATAATATACTTTTAGGTATATTGCTATAGTACTTTTATTAAAAAAAAAAAAAAAAAAAAAAACCTCGCACGCCCATCGGTTTGGAAGGTGTAACGGGGATTTTCTCAAAAATATTAAATCAACTTTCTCACAAACGACGGGAGCTGGCTTTAAACCCGTGAAGATGGTCTGATTCCAGCTTGCATGACGCACACTGCAGTCTACCTGCAAGCAGTCAGCAAATTCTTGAGTCGTTATGTGGTTTGTTAAAGCGTGTTTTATGCGTGTGGATTTGCACTTTTCAAAGCACTGGGATGGTTGTTTGTGAATACTGAAAATGCATGAAGTGAATAAAGCCAATTTGGTATAAGTGACCAACTGATTTTTTTTTATTCTTATTTATTTATTTTTAATTAATTAATTATCAAGACAAAACGTGAAAGCAATTGGTTTGGATATCGACTAATTTATCTTATTTATATGCACAAGACGTGTGATAAGGGAATACAAACGCAAATGTGTGCAGGCAGGGGATTCCTAAAGGCATATATCCGTCTTGCTTTTGGAGTCATGTGCGTAAATGCAGTGCAGTTGTTGGGCGAGCCGGTGGCTGCAGGTAAGCAGCATGCAGTTGCATGGAGATGGATGCTCTCCCCTCCCCCACAACCTCTGTATCAGACTCAGAACTCCTTCCCTGCTCGACAAGACTCGTCTGGAGGGACATGATGTCTGCTTGTCATTTATAGCCCCACATCATGGCTGGACACTGCTGTTGTTCCGATTTAGAGCACTGAAAATGTTTGAAACCACTGCGATGCGATGCTTAAAACAAGAAGTATATATATATATATATATATATATATATATATATATATATATATATATATATATATATATATATATATATCTATATTTTTTTATATATGTTTTATCTTTGCGACACTTGGAATGTGATATACATAGACCAAGTGGATATACAAATAGTTCTTTTTTTTTAGCAGAAAATAAGAAATATTTTTTACTGTAATTTATTGTACAAACAGCCTTTTCTCTTGTAGAGTCAGACTGGACCTGAAATATGCGTAAAAGGTGAAAGAAAGTATTTAGTTTTGTTTACTTCAGTGACTGACTCAGAGCCTCACGTTTCAATCAGCAACTCTGGTATTTAATTTGAGCTTTGGAGTAAGTTGAACGAAATTTGGAGAGAATCGGACGCAGTGATTTTGCTTCTTTTTTTTTCTTTTTTTCTTTTTTTTTTACTATAATTGCAATTGAACGAATAAAACAATAACAAACCCAATTAAAAAAAAGCTAACAGGTTAACTCAATTTGAATATATTATTATAACTAGCAAATATTGATATTGAGCAAATAATGGGTCAAAAATTGCAGAGAAAGTGCCAGCGCACTAAATTAGCTGTCTGATAAAGTTTTTTTTATTTCTACATGTCACAATAAGTGGATAGCATAAAATATCTCTGCACTGTGCAATATGAGTATGTGCTAATCCTACAAGAAGCCACGCGTCTATCTGCAGCATGTGCGCTGTTTATAAACCTTATAGATATATTAAAAGTAAACTATTCCAGTTGGATAGATCTCGGAACTCATTATCCTGCTGGCATGCCTGGCGCATGGTCATTCAATAATAATGGGACGTTACTTTTGGTAAAATAAGAAATATAATTTGAACATTTATTATTTGTTTTATAGTCTAATTCATGTCATTTAAAGCATATATTAGTGCACAGATGAAGTTAAAAACAAACAATATTTTCAGGTTGACTTACACCCCTAATATATGTATATGTATATTTCATTTAAAACTTAATAAGAAATGTTAAGTTTATATTTGACATAAGATAACACAGGATCTGTCAATATGTACATTGTTGTGGTTTTAGGAGGATGTTTATTTTACTCATATCAAAGTATTTTATAGATTTTCGCTTACCTAGTTACATTCGGACGTCAACTTGTATGTAACATGGGCTCACTAAACTCAAGTTTGAACGTATTCTGTGCTCGTTTGGCTTTGAATTGAACTCATCGTGGCTCCTTAAAACAAGACTGCGTCATTATCGATCGTCTTCTCAAAAGACTTATTTTTTGATATTTTTGATGACTCATGCACGGCTTCTTCAGCCTCCGCTCTCACGCCAAATATTTTAAAGCGAGGCTCTCCAAATAACGCCTAGTTTGCATGTATGCTCTAGTGTGAAGTTCATTCTTGTCTGTCTAGACTCTCCTTACGACCCTGTTTGTCTGCGTTTTTTTACCTTGACCTTGGACTTCCGTGCAGCTGCCATTTGGATGAGCCCTCCGCCGCAGTTGTAATTTCCCTGAGACAAAAGAAGCAACAGCCTCTGACTGAGGAGCGACTGGGGAGGCAGCGAGGGTCCAGCTTTCTCTGAGATGTGTTTACAAATAGGAATCGATGGGCATTTTATGCCTATAAGTCCAAAAAGTGTTGTTGGACTGCGCGCCCCTTTTGCAGTAGCAGCTCGAAGCCTGCTTCATGTGTGAGTCATAGGTTAGGCATTATGATGCACTCTGGGCCTGTCCCAGCTATAACATTTGTTACTTGATTCAGTAAGCAAGTTTAAAAGACACACACACACACACACAAAAAGAAGAAATAACTCATCAGGCAATGAACAGAGGAATTGATTGAAAAGGTAAAAGTGTAACGTTCAGAGGAACTTTGCTGCTCGGAGATGCCAGTGGCATGCGTAAAAAATAACTCGTTGGGTGAAATGGGACATTTTTTATTTATTTTTTCTTAGCTTGGGTTCCAACTAAGTATCATTTACTTAGTTGGAACCCAACCACAACGTGGTTTGTATTTAGTTCAACTGAAAGAGGCAATTGTCCTTCCTGTCGCCAGGAAGAGTCAATGGCGCAGACTACAACTAATACTAATAACCCAGTGTGCCAAAAAAACATCACGAGTTTGTAGAACGTTGCAATTGTCTTATCTGTGCAAGTACTAATTATGAAGCTGTGAAAGAATTTTCGCAGACATCAGACATAGTTTCACTTCAAAGAACAGAGACTGGCTTTCGTTATGACCGAGTTAAATGATTTCTAACTAAAGGACATTTTGATGAGACGAGTCCCAGTTTGAAACAATGGTGTCTTACCTGCATAGCTTCCGTCCCCTCCTGCTGCTGTTACTGCTGATGAGGTGCAACTGACACTCATGCAACACCTTAAAGTTTGCATTTCTTTTCTTAAGGGGGGGATGCTATACCTCTGAATCACACACGTATGGATACACACATAAACACGAAGACGCACACACTGTAGATTCCATGTTTTTATTAGAATTTTTTTTATTATTTTTATTTTGAGATGTCCTCGTTTGATTTGTTTCTTAATTGTACGACTTTTACTTATTTTTCAGTAATTGTTGAAATAGTCCTTTATGGAATATTAACACACAGATTTGGATATAGAAGGCATTCTTTACATGTCAGTGTGAAACGGAATCATAAGACTCCTGCAAAGAAGGGGCTTGTGTTTTGCATTTGTATTTCCCAATTTATTAAACATTTATTCACTTTAGTATTAATCAAAGTAGATTAATAAATTAAAATGCTAGCAAGTAACCACATGAACACAACGCTTTGCGTAAAAAAGCACCGAATCACATCAACTATTGCGCATTGCGCTCCTACTCCAGCCCAAGTAAAATAATAATAATAATAATAATAATAATAATAATCATCACATTCATTATTTTTCTTTATGGAAATAAACTTGCATCCTCTTTTACACGTGGAAGCTGCTTCATGTATCAACACGACGGCTTATACATTCTCAGTCAATTCACAGAGTCGGCTAAACGTCTGATTGTTTTCCTGTGGCCCAGCTCTTGAGCGTTTCCAGAACTTCCCTTTAAGGGTGTGGGTCTACCCGACTTAAACCAATAGTGTGACTCGTCTTTCTGTGGGGGGAAAACGGTGACATGCGAGGCAGTGGGTCTTTAAAGGAGCTGCTCTGCCCCTGCTCTCAAACCCAATCTCGCAGGACTTGTTAGCGTATCACGTGACAGACTCTTAATGAAGTGGACACACTGTTGGGCCCGGTGTGCGCATGCGCTCGGTGTAAAATGTAGTTGGAAATGAGGTGTCCGTCTTGGAGTAGTCGACTTTTAAAAAGCATCGGCAGCCCGTGATATGACGACTTCGCTGGTTCTGCATCCACGCTGGGCGGACACCTTGATGTACGTTTATGAAAAAAGCCCGAATGAAAGCAGCCAGAATAAAAGCCAAACAATGGAGGGACTGAGCGGTAATTGCCCTGCGACCCACTGCAGGGACCTGATGTCGCACCCAGCGCTGGGACGACATTCTGGCTCCATAGCGACCCACCAGGGCTCCGTCTACTCGGATATTTCCTCTCCGGAAAGCGGTCGGCAGTGCCCCGCTCCCCAAACGTCTTCGAGCGCGTCTCTGAGCTACGGCTACCCCTTTGGAAACCCATATTACGGCTGTAGATTATCCCACTCGCACAACGTGAACTTGCAGCAGAAGCCCTGCTCGTACCACCCCGCGGAGAAATACGCCGAACCCAGTACGGCTCTCCCCACGGAAGAACTGTCTACCAGGCCGAAAGAGTTTGCTTTCTACCCGAGTTTCGCCAGCTCGTACCAGGCCGTCCCAGGATATCTGGACGTGTCGGTGGTGCCCGGAATCAGCGCCCATCCTGAGCCGCGACACGACGCCCTAATCCCCATGGAGGGCTACCAGCACTGGGCTCTCTCCAATGGCTGGGATGGACAGGTGTACTGCTCTAAAGAGCAAACGCAGTCGACCCATCTCTGGAAATCACCATTCCCAGGTATGGATATGATACAGTTATTATATTTCCGGAAATATAAACTTTTTAAACTACTTTGATTAACTGAGCTTACTGTACTGTTTGATAGCAATTGGAAAGTACATGTGATTGAATTGAAATGATTTTTATGAAGTGCCTCGAGGAGACTTCTGTTCTGAATTGGGCGCTGTGTAAATAAACTGAATTGAATTATTTTTTTTTTCTCCCCACAACTGTGCTTGTACAACATTTAACACGTGTCATCATATTCAGAGCATTACTTAAATCCAAGTAGACAAGTGTCCTCTTCTAACATCTAAGCGTCAAGTACACATTTATATTATTTTTGCTAGAATGTCTCATCTGTGCTAAAATCTAAATTGCATTTTAAACCATAAAGAACATTTACCCAATTTCACTGCATAATTGTGTGCAAAATTATAAACTTTTTAAAAGACTCTAGTAGCTGTCTTTTTTAAATTATTAAATTAAATACTAAATATTCAGCTTAAAATAAAAACAAACTAAGGTGGAAGATTCTCAGTGGCACATACATGACGATATGAGAATAAATAAACTTTTTTTTTTTCAGCTGCCTGACCCTCTGACAAAATTCTGAACATTGTGCCTGGCACAGTCACATGACGAAAGGGGCTAGGTTTTGCTGTCACGTAGAATATAAAAGGTACACCACTGCATACCTTTGCCCCACGTAGGAGAATACAGTGACTGAGACACAGACTGCTGGATGTGGACTGTGGCCGTAAATCTCTGAGCCCTGTGGTGCGTCTTTTGCATACAGGCCAATCTGGACTCTTGTCGAGAACATCTGCATTGCCATCCAGACAGATAAACGCATCACAATCAGAAATCATTTTACGTTATTTTTTTATTAAGGCTCGCATGTTGTTATCATGCAGTGAAATAGTCACTCGCTGTAACGCACATCTCATTTGGCGTTTATGATCTTTGTGAAATCTGCAGCTATTTTAATTGCACATTGATACCCCCCAACCCCCTCCCTCCCCCACCGGCCCCCCAGCACATCTACTCCCTGCAGCCCCCTACTCTCATTTTTTATGTTGCAAATAATATTGGAGCTAGCCACGCAAGCACGGGCACGCTGTCAAGAAAGCGCGCACACGTGCTCAAACACATAGAGTGACGTCCTCCCACATGAACACAACAGAAAATAGTGGGGGGGAACTAAAAAGAAACACTGAGCACCACTTCATATTTTTTTTGCACTTTAGTCGTCGTTTAAAAATTTAATTTAGAAGAATGTTTAAACACAAAATATTAAATTGTTTACAAAAAAAGAATAATCCACCTCTCATTTGATTTTTAAAATGAAAGGAATTATAAAATATTATGTGTCACAGTTTGCTCGCAATTTAAGGAACCGTGCTGTTTTGTAGCTTTTTTAACGGCTTAAAAGCTTTTTTTTTTTTTAATAAAAGGGAACTAGCAATTTACGTAACCATAACAAATTAGTCAATTACTGAAAAAAATAGGGGGTAAAAATCCAAGTATTACTTTAGGGTGTTTAAACACCGCTCAGGTTTCTATATCTGAAGTTTCCTTACATGTGTAACTTTGTGCATGTAAAGTTTACAATACTTTTTTATTTTTAAGAGCTCGATTCAATTCTAAGTTTTGTTGGCATTTTGTTTGTTTTCTAATCAGGCACTTCCTTGGGTACTCCTCTCTGCAGCAGATACAATGTTCTTTCTACCCCTTTCCCTAACGACAGGTTTATCCAAGACGCCATTAATAATAACTGTAACTGTGGTTTGTAGATCTAATCAGCAAGTACACTGCAGTTTAAAGAAGCATGAATGATCTCTCACCGCTGAAAAGTATATCTAACAGAGCTTCTGCAGGTTGATGCTTTGTGTTATTTACAGAAACAAAGGACGCGGAAGAGTGTTGTGAATTTTTTATTTATTTGTATTTTTAGAATCAATTTTGTGTCAGATGTACTGAAATGTCAGGTGCAACACACCTGAGAACAACCCCCACCTCCAACGCACGCACACACACACACACACACACGCGCGCGCGCGCGCACTTATACGCCGTTTTCTAGATTTCATTCTCTTTGCCAACCGGAGTTCTCCTGGCAGTGTTCATTATATCTTTTGGACAAAATCTAAAATGTCCCCCCTCTTTCCTTTGCAGACGTCGTGCCCCTGCAGCCCGAGGTCAGCAGTTACCGTCGCGGGCGCAAAAAGCGCGTCCCTTACACCAAGATCCAGCTCAAGGAGCTGGAGAAGGAGTACGCGGCCAGCAAGTTCATCACCAAAGACAAGAGAAGACGCATCTCGGCCGCCACCAACCTCTCGGAGCGTCAGGTCACCATCTGGTTCCAGAACCGGCGGGTCAAGGAGAAAAAATTCGTCAGCAAATCCAAGAACAATCACATCCACACCACTTGATACGGACAGGGCTGCACTTCGAATCTTCCGAAAACAACACGGCATCTGTTTACCTCTCGCATCGAAAGATCTTTACTGAAGAACATTTTATATATATATATATATATATTTTTTTTTTTTTCTCTGTTGTTGTTTTGGTCGAGTGTGTTTTAAATTTCTAATTTAAGTTCAAACATCAGCCAACACCGCCGACCACGTCCACAGCCTCCCCTCCACTTCTCAGTTTAGAGATAATCCTCTAAAAACTGTGAAAATGTTGAAAGTTCACGTCGATTTTGTTTTATAGGAATGTACATATATAAATATATAATATTTAAAACGCTATCTGTATTTCAAAGACAAGTATTGCGTGTTTTATTTTTTTCTTTCTTTCTTCTTCTTCTTCTTCTCCTTCTTCTTCTACTTCTTCTTCTTCTTCTTCAAGCCTGCATCTTTTAAAGGACTGACGACATCTCAAAGTGGTTGCAATGGAGGGAGATCAAAATCAAAGGAAACTGTTGTCATTTTAGAGAGGATGATCGCCATATGGACAGCATAAGTCGAACTTTCGACTTTAATCAGTTTCTACAACTGACATTGAAGACTTTCATCAGAAAGAATAATTTAAAAAAAAAGAAGAAAAAAAATCATCCGAATCTCAAAAGCAATGTTCCCATATGTGGGATGTGTTCTGTAAAGCCTGGGCTAAAACATAGGCTGCTATGTTGTTAATCTGTACAGTGCAATGCCTCCATTATTTAATTCATATTATCTAGTACCGGAGTATCATAAACCTGTATGTTTTCCTTTATCAGTGAAGGACTCTGTCATGCAACTGGAATGATTGTAAACCATTAAAGTGAGTATTACATATAAATGCACAATCGTTTTATTTTGTTATGACCTTGTTCAGTGTAACGTTGGAGCTATGATCACACGTCGTGTATACGAAGCCTGTATCGTTTCTACTTTGGTGCAGTATGTGAACTGTATTGTGGTGTTGAATTGCGTTCTGGTAACAGTGTTTCATAAATAAATGATGATTATGAAAATGCTCGCTCATACTCAAGTCAATTAAGCATCTGAACCGGAAAATTTCAATTCGTTTCGAGATGCACATATGTTAATGGGCTGCCGAACTGCTCTACTTTATTCTTATTATTTTTTACATTACAACACCAGTACTACCAAATAGTTATTGGACATCTAGTAAAGACATTGTTACACATAGGGCGATTCTAATTTATAAGGACCTAACCACGTCATTCGAAATATTCAATATTTGCACGACCTTATGCGTCAGTTTTTAGATTTTATTAGCGTGTCAAGTTAGATTTGGTTCAATGTAACTGCATCAAACCTACTTCTGAGAAAAATCTATGAAGACAAATTTTAGGTTGTAACGTGAGATAAAATTATGGGAAACGATAAAGCGAGTTATGTTCTAATCTTCACCACACAAAAGCATATTTCCACCTTCCTAAAACAATCGTCTGTCATTGTTTTCCCCATTTTTTAAAGAGGTGGTAATTTCTTTTGCAAAAATTACTTTTGAAAAAAAAAGACATATTCCATTATCTTATTGAGTTGACGATATTCAGCTTTTTCCACATTCCAAAAGTAAAAACGTATCCTGACAAAAGACAGCATTTTACTCAAAAATCACAATTTGATTTGAGAATTCTACGTGTTTCCCCTGATAAGCAATCATCCTCTGAGTGTGTGTGTGCTGTTTGCATTGCTAAATTAGTGTGTGGCATTGGTATTTAGATAGATTTATATTTCATTCCGTATGTATTTCGGATTGCGGATTGCGGCCAATGCCTCTAAAACAGGTAAGTTGTGCATAAGATCTTCAGTGATCTTTGCCGATTAAAACGGTCTCTCTTTTGTCAACCCCACCTCTTATCAGTGTTTAAAATAAAATTCGCTTTCATCTAAATCGTAAGGAATTCGCATATTTTCACAATTTCAGTTCCGTAATATTTCGACACACTGTCGCGGTTTTTTCCCAATGTGTGTATGGCAGACACAGTTTTCCCCCTGCAAGAAGAAGGTTGCATAAAGTAAACTGATGTGTGCGAATGTTTAAATGGGTTATATTTATACAGATTGGTTCATTAACTAATAATACAATACAAACACAATCTATCTCAAATATATTACAGGCACAGAACTTTTGTGTGTTGCTGTAGGAAAGGCAGATTTATTTATTTATTTATTTATTTATTTATTTATTTATTTATTTACAACTGCCTGTCCTGTTAGCTTAGCAAAGCTACCTACACGAGACATATTTGAAGGAAAATACGTTGAAATCAACATCCCACGCAGCTGTCCAGGGAATCAGACACAAGCCGGAGCTAGTTTATTTTAGCTCTTCCTTAGACATGTTCACGTCAAGTCTGTAATTTAGGTTTCTAATTGGAATGAACACCGAGCTGAGTTGGCGTATGACAAAAGGACTAGATTAGGCTTAAAACGGCTTTGGCATGACTATTCAATTCTAAGTTTCAATCTCTAAACCTTTGTACTATTAAGTGTAACTTTCCTGCAGTTTGGATAACTAAAAGCTCTGCTGAATTTATAATTACTAGGTGAGATGTGGTTTAATTCCACTCTTTTGCAGCGTTGTGTCAGCTTTTCCAGCTTCTGCAGATCTTTTTGAAGCTTTTTTTTCTTTTCTTTCTTTCTTTCTTTTTTTTTTTTAGGTCTGGGTTCCTGAATTTTCAGCCAGTGGAAACTTCTGGCTCTTCTTATTTTACCCTTGACCATGACTATGTGGTCACTTTGACCTTGACATCACAGAAGATTGTGAATAATAAATAAGGGGGCTGGACGGCGGAGCTCGGTGGTTTGTTTGTGGGCAAACAAGGTGTTATTTCCCCCGTCTAGACAGCCGGGGCTTAATGGCATGCCATAAATTCATAAAAAGGGGAAGTGTAGCGATATCCTTTGACCTGGGTTTTTCTGACCATCTTTCGGAGCTTTACGCCGACATTTGGGCTCTTTTCAGTTTTTGGGGAAGTGCGCAAAAAGTATAGTGATATGCATCGTGTTCCTAAGCCTCTGGGAGTCAGCAAAAGTTTCATGCAGTTACCACGAGGACTGTGTGTGTGTGCGTGTGTATATGTGTGTGTGTATGTGTGTGTTATTGACCATGCCGGACAGGTAGGACTTTTGACGGCTCTCACCAACAGCAGCAATCTGCAGGAATCCGAAGCAACGGGCCACACAATCAGCACAGCAAGAGGAAATAATAACACGCCATCGCCCACAATATAGCCATTAAAGGTAGGGCGGCTTTCCCCGTATCTTGTCGATACGCTTACGTGGACTTTGTTTTATGACTTTTGGACTTGATAAAGCTTTAATTTGGCACACAAAACTTGTTTGTTGGAAATTAATTCTTGCAAGGATTGAATATAATAAAATCAGGAGACTAAAGTTTGAAAAATATATATTTTAAACATTGTTTTAGCTTTTGATATTATGGAGCATTTTGACAGGAGTTATTTTTTTTTCCTGAATTTTTATTTAATATTATAGTAAAACAGCAAACGCGTAGTTTATTAAGTCCAAACACCCCAAACAGATGATGTTAAATAAACTTCAAATACTATTTTAATACTTTATTCAGTCAGTTCGAAAGTATACAGTAACTAATTTCTATTTTTGCTAACAAAAGAAAATTATTATATATAAAGATAATGCAATATTATACTGAACATATGTATGTAAAATCCCAAGCGTACAATTGCAGACGTGAAACGCTTCATGAGAATTATGTTAATGTTTTACCCGCTGCAGCGTTATACCCACTTAAAAGTCAACGCTGATAAATTGTTCAATCAACAGAAATGTCCCAACATTTAGTCATAAAAGCCGTCTCCGTTTCTTTTTCAACTAAAATTCTAAAATTGTTCTTACTTTTGAACTGATCGGACACGGACTCTATCTTGAAAACACCGAAGGAGGACAAAAAGTTGCCTTGTTTATGTCTGCGTGATGTTTCGTCATTCCTGCAGGCCGCGACCAGACACAGGCATGAGGAAGGGGGCTGATAACCTCTGGTGGTGACCAGAGGAAAATATCAGGAAGTGCTTTAAGTGTTTCTTATTCATGCAGCACTCTGCTTACTCAGCTAATTTTGCCACAGTTTTGATTTAAGCGCACTGTCGCAGTTTGCTTCCTTGCGTTAGGCGGCATATATGACTGTACTGTGTCCATATTTTATTCAGTTTGATTATTTCTTCATTTTTTGACGTTTTGATGAAAAATCTTTCAAATACTTGAAGTATAACTTCTGGTGAAATTATATCAGAAACAGTAGTTTCCATTAAAGCCTTTTGATGCCCTCACTGTTTTACAGTGTGATTCCTGTTTAGATGAAACGTCCGCAGTAGAAATACTCATAGCACTTTTGCAGTTTATAAGCTTTATTATTATTATTATTATTATTATTATTATTATTATTATTATTATTATTATTATTATTATTATTATTATTATTATTATGAAGTTTCAAAAACGGCACAAGTTGAACAAAGTGCCCAGGAGGTAAAAGAAGAAGAAAAAAGTATATAATACAAAGTAGTGAGTAAACAAAACATATAAATATTTATGAGGGTTTACAAAATAAAGTGGAAAAATAAAATGGACAAAACATTTTAAAATAAGTATACACACAACTAGTACTTCCCCTGTATTTACATATATTTTATATTTGAGTGTATTGTAACTTTATTCTCTAGCTATTTCATTATCTTGCTTTCATCTGTAACTATACGCAATAATTGAACAATTGTTTATTAACATAAAAGCCGCTGCATGGAAGCTTTCTGATCCATTCATGTATTTTATAACAATATTGCTATTTCTTTTAACAATGCTGTCAAGTTGTCTTAAAAGTCAGACCCTGTGTTTCCGTGAGATGCACGTGTATCAATAAAGATATAATAACATAAAAAGTTTAGAAAAGTTATGCAATTTTCAACTTAATTAAATATTTATTACAATGATAATGAGGAATCTTACATATAGACGTGTTTACAAATATTATTACCGAGGAAACATTAAACACACACACACACACACACACACACACACACACACACACACACACACACACACACAACACAGACACGTACGCACGCACGCGCCCACATACACACAAACACATGGAGTCCCGGGAAACAAACAAACAGCGCTTTAATTTCTCTATCTGAATTTGAAATTTTGGAGCAACAGATTTAAATATAAACATAAATTATTCATGTTTGAAAATTAGGTCGCCATGTTTTTATACCAAGATTTTATTTTATTTTTCTCACTGTCAAGTTCAACTTTTTTTTTTTTTATTTTGGTCAAAGCAATGAAAAACGGCTTGCTTTTGGTGACGGTTTCCTTGATTCTGCATAATAGCTAAATTATTAAGAGTTTGTTTTAGTTTTGATGTTTAAAATGTGTCCGTTTATGCTCCCATTATTTAATTACTTACACGGAGTATTGTAGTAATTTTGTTTGGTAGTGTTTTTTATTTTGTTTGTTTTTTGTTTTTTGTTTTTCTGGTGCTCAGTATCCCTGGATAAATGTATTTGGTGTAAAGAAAAAAAACATGGTTTGCTGTTGGTAGTTGTAAATCATTAAATTAAAAAATATCCAAACTTTTCAGCTGAGAATATTGACATTTCTGTGCATACTTTATCTTTCCCCAGTAAGTTAGTTTCTTAAGGAAGGCTTTCTACAAAGCTTCCATAGGGCAATAACTGTGGAAACCTGCCTGCAGAAAATCAAAGAGAGAAAAGAAGGAAGAAAAGGCCTTTGTTTAGGCTATTGCCCCGTCTAGGCAGGACGGGGGGATTCCAGTTGGCTAATTTCAATAAGGAGCAGACAGTGTACTAGACAGTGACCTTGACAGTGCTCCGTTTGCCATTATATTTTACCAAGAAGAATTTTTTTTTTGTATTGTTTTATTACATATCGGGGTCAGATATGGGACTGTAGCAGAGCCTGGAGACTTCCTGTGCAGACACGCATTTGTTTGGATCTGTGGACCGGAGGCGTGGAGAGACGAGGCTGGGAGGTGCAACACATTGCCTCTTCTTCTCCCCCGAGGTAAAGCGGCTGCTACCAGCCTGCACCTTACTCATATGCACGGTCGCTTTTTGTTGCCATCACCACACCGCACCGTGTTGCTTCTTGCTAGCCGTTCCGACAACACGAGAAGCCGCTAAGTGCCATAGCTGCGCTCTCATATTATGTTGGACTAACGCGCTGCACGCATTGCGAGACTCACTAACTAGATGAAAGAATGTGCAGTGATAGGAGCTGCGGCGAAGGCTGAGACTCAGCAGCCTGTCCTGTTAAAAAAACATCTGATATTTGTCTTGCTATTTAAGGCCTGAGCGCGGCTCCGTGCCTTTGGGCTGAGAGAGGATGCATGGTCAAAAGTGACAGATACGGCTATCACATATCGGCTGACTTGCAAGTCGTTCCCAAACAAGTGTTTAAATGAATGTTGGTGTTCTCACATAACACCTCATTGGCAAATTTTGTAGCGTTGAACTAGGGCTATCTAGCACGCATGTGCAACTCTCTGGCTGCCATGCGCATTTTCCATTACCCTTAAATGCATAATCAGGTGATTGAATGAGGTTTGTTTTAAATTATTATTAACTATGTCATGTTTCTGTTACCTGTGGATTTACCTATTTATTTAAAAGAGTCGTGTTTTCTGCAACATAAATACATTTTGAACGTGCTCCATGAGAATTGCGACTGTTTATCCCCAATATATTCTGCAAAATATATAAAAATAAAAAAAATGCTGGCTTTCAATTGGTTTGTCTATGTGAAAGTAATTTGCATTACCTTTAAGATAGAGTATTAGAGTTCAACATCAAGTTCAACGCACCGTGACTCTGCGTCTTGAACTTGAATTAACGCTGCACCCGCGTCCTTGGCAGCCTTTAAGAAATTGAAACACATTACAATATTAAATTATTTGTTCATGCTCTTTCCCTTCACTTTCTCCAAATCAGAAGAATTTTCCATGACGTTATTTTACTTTCTTTCTCTTTTTTCAACGGCGACTAACATCGCAGAGCCATACATGACATCTGTTGATATCAATATCTTGACTGAGCATTGGAGCAAGTTCTGTAAAAAAAAAAAAAAAAAAAAAAAAAAATCGTCCTGGATTTTTTTAAAAAAATTTTTACAAAAATAAAGAGGTGTTGTGAGGGTGCTTGGTCACAAGGAGAGATTTCAGAAGTTAGACTTCACCGCTTTAGTGCGAGTTGCGTGACAGACTGATGACCAAACGCGTTGTAAACTTCTGAAACAGTACTTTACAGGATTTGTATAAAATCTCCTTTATCAAACACCCTTTTTTGTATCTGTTGACAATGTGCATTGAAATTAAAAGGTGAGTTTCTTGTCTGCCTCCATATTTGCTCGGTGTCCTCACACCCGCTTCTAAATCAACTAATTAGTGCGATATAAAGCAGAGGGCCTCTCCGCTGATTGAATCAGTTAAGTGCCCTCTGATATCTTGTAAAATTCATATAAAAGAATTGCGAGAGGTGTAACTATCCCACCAGAGTTTGGCCAGCAACGTTTATTGGAGGTATCTGTTAAAGTTGCTCATGTGAGGTGTACTAGAGAATATGATGTGAAATATACGCTCTTAAAGTAACCTTGTAGAATATCGTCTTCTTCGTCTTTTTCTTCCTCTTCCTCCTCTTCTTCTTCTTCTTCTTCTTCTTTTTTACAGACCCAGTGGCTTCAACTCGCTGACCCTGTTACTGTAAATATGAGCAATGAGGATCAGTCTTTTTCTTAAAACAAGCTTGTAAATTGGGGCATCACGATTTTATGTGACACAAAATTCAACCATAATTTGTTAGAAAACAAGAAGTCGTATACGCACCCTCTCGCTGAAGAAAAAATAGTTTTCATAAGAAAAAAAAACTTTTGCCAGCATATAAAGATATTAAACGAGGCCGTGGACAGTTCCACTTGTGCAAATGGAAAAGAGACTCCCTTCTGGGCTCACAGAGAGAGAGAGGGGGGAGAAAAACAAGACTCTACATTTTAAATAAAAGGTTTATAGTATTTTTTAAAAAGCTTATAAACCGTTGTAATACAGAAGTTAATGTTTTGTTTTGTCTGAGATGGACCAAGTGGGTGGTACCATGTGAAGCACAACTTAGCCTGGCCACGTGGTGCCGGGATAACCAATCAGGCGCGGCTCCAGGTTTAACTATGTTAAATGTCAGATTGCAATAAACTAGAAGCTGTTGGTCGGGCCCGCGGAAATGGGCGAGCATAATCTCCTTAATCCAGGGTTTGTGGGACCTCTGGTAAACATCCACACGGGAGACACGTTTTACTTTCCGAATTTTAGAGCCTCAGGGGGACAGCTGGCGGGGCTACCGTCTCTCTCCTACCCGAGAAGGGACAATGTTTGCTCCCTCCCGTGGAACCCTTCGGAGCCGTGCAATGGATACTCTCAATCCTACTTTAGCAGCCCCGTGTCTATTAACCCTTCCTTCAATCGGTCGTGTGAGATCACCAGACCAGAGGAGGGCAAGTGTTACTACAACAACGGGAACAGAGAGATCTGCTCGGGGGGCGGCGGCGGCGGCGGCAGCGGCAGCCTCAAACGGGAGGACAGGGCAAGGGACGCATCTTCCCTAACATCTGACCACGGGATGCACGCTGGGATTGCGGGCGGCGTTGCCTTCTCCAAATATGAGTATGGGACGGAGCAGCTCACGCAGGATCCGCCGTCCTGTCAGTCGATGGAGTCCGACTCCAGCTCCTCTCTGCTGAATGAGGGCGGCAAGCCTCCATCCAGCGACACACAGACCCTGGTGTCACCGGGAAGCCATTCAGGCAACATAGCCGCAGGCGGAGGTGGGTGCTTTTTCTTATCTGGACATTTTAGATGAATAGTGGTGCAATAAACGTGTTGTTACTTTTTGATTTTATTTAATATGGCTGCAGCTATATTCGCCTTAGGGAGGGATTGTTATTTTGATGCACATCTTGCAGCCTTTTCAGGCTGCAGGAAACATGCGTGGTGCGCACACGCCACTAGGGGTTGCCCTAAAATACCCCATGCACCATGTGGTTGCGAGCAATCCCAGAAAACCCCTGCTGAACTATAGGTGTCTCCATATTTTTTTTTTATTTTTTATTTTTTGTGGGGGGGGGGCAAAACATTCAGCTGAGATCATCATATTTCCGCAGCTTAGGTGAGCTGATTTTGCTGCCTTCTTTCACTGTTCAAGCACAAATCAGTGAACTGACTTAAAGAGGAGTCACTTTGGTTGACTGCGTCGAAAAGACAAGAGGGAGAGAGTTTGTCCTCTTTAATGACTCGTAAACAGAATTAATATCTGTCGTTTTGAACTTGAGCTGTTTAACGTGCTCCTGAAACTAGCACACAAAAACAAAAAAACAAAACAAAGACAAAAAAAACAGAAGAAAAGTTAAGGTAAATGCTGTAGGTACGGCTTAGTTATTGCTTTAATGCTGTTTTAACTGCAACAATAAAACTTCCTGCGATGCAAAGCTGCGCTTTAACTAACTGTGGCATCCTCTGTGCTGGGCAATGAAAGAAAAGATAAAATAAATGCATTCTGGTGAAAATGTTCAGAGACACTGAAGCAATCATCAGACTAGACCAAAACAGGTCCAACTTTTGTAGAATCGTGCAGCTTGCACTGGTTATCATTATACATACACAATGCAGTTTTTGCGAAAAAAACAACAACAAAAAAACATCCCAACTCTCTCCAACTGTGTAATGTTGCATCACCATATGACACAATTTGCGCTCTAATTGCGCCCATTTATGGCTTAAGCGATTGTCAGAGTGACCTGTCCCCCTCTAAGACAACAGATGCCCCCGTAGCGTCGCCATAACCTTGAAGATGACCGTGGTTTTGTAGCCTAACTGTGTTGACTAATCTGCTCCTTGACCCCCTTCCTCCTCCTCCACCTCATCCGTCCTCTTCAACCTCTTTCTCCTCGTCTCCTCTCCTCCAGGTGCCCCGTGGTACCCGATGCACACTCGGACCAGAAAGAAGCGCAAACCCTACTCCAAGCTCCAGCTGGCGGAGCTCGAAGGGGAATTCATGCTGAACGAGTTCATCACCCGGCAGCGGCGGAGGGAGCTCTCTGACCGGCTGAACCTCAGTGACCAACAAGTGAAGATCTGGTTCCAGAACCGCAGGATGAAGAAAAAGAGACTCATGTTGAGGGAGCAAGCTTTGGCCTACTTTTAGAGAGATTCGGGATATAGAAAGGTGATCCGATAAGCAGTAAAAAAAAAAAAAAGGAAGAAGAAGAAGAAAAAAAAGCCAAGCCTACTACGCTCCCTTAGGTCTTCTTTCAATGCATGCACTCATATATCCATCTTTATTCACATTGCAGGCTATCATTAGATCCTTTTTGCTGGATTATCTCTAACGGTTCTCCCCCACCCCTTCAAAACAAGCCATTAAATGGCGTCATATAAGATGCACATCAGTGAGCCTTGAGGCGTGGTGTAATGGCACAAAAGCTGTGAAAATGTGTTTTATCTGTGTATCCCCCCACTCCCCGCCTTTGAACCACCAAAGCATATTTTTTGAGGCAATATGACAACATTCATTCTGTTTTAGCCTGAGAGATGAAGGCGTAGAAGAGGTCGAGGCAGAAATCTTAAGATTTGGGCCTAAAAATATCTGCGAGGTCAGACAGCCTGACTGCAACGAATCCGCGCTGTAATGTCTTTATAATATCTTCAGTTAAGACCTGAAGAAGGGAAAAAAGAAAAGAAAAAAAATCCATCCCGGCTGTTTTCTGCGTCCAATCGTGTAATTTGTTGCTCAAGAGGAGTGATTCCCATGTTTTCTTTTCTGTGTGTGCACGTTCACGGTCACGGGCAGGAGTGCTAGAAGTCTGGGTCTCTGCATGACAGAGGAGAGGCAAGTATAACAAACACATAAATATAACACAGCAACGGAATTTACAGCAGTACAGCCGAGCCTGACAGACTGCGCACTGAGGATTAAAACAAAAGAAATGAGTGCAAGCAATTTTATATATATATATATATATATATATATATATATATATATATATATATATATATATATATATATATATATATATATATATATATATATAAAAACCCCCACCTCCGCACCCACCTCCGCCTGCGGCTATAGTCGTAGTATTATTATTCTACTTCTTTTGTTACCTCTCAGCTTGTCTTAACAACAAACCACTGAGTCCTGCGTGAATTTTCACCGTTCGAAAACGGTCCTGGAGCTGCTACAACAGAAGAAAGTTCAGAACTTATGCCAGCGAAAACTCACGAAGGATGCGTGAATTGGGTGACTTAACAGTAGAAATTATTGCGTGGCAGTTCATCTCAGTCCGCCAGCTGTCACTCACATACTGTGGCGGATGTACGGTTTCAGGCCAAAAGGAGCATTTCTGAAACGTGTTGGTGCTCGTGATAATTACAAAATGTACATATAAAGTAAGCAGATAGAATAAAAAAAATAATAATAATTTTTAAGAAGTTTCAGGCCTTCGAGTGTGCTCGCCCTTGGACTTGGGTGTGACCGCAGTGTATTATCTGTTATATATTATGAGTAAGCTAAAAATAAAAAAAAAAAATAAAAAAAATGTTTGCAGCATGTTATTGATGTGAAAGTGCTACAAGTGGTATTCTGCGGGCCACTTTTTCTGTAGGTGACTTTTTGTACCCTTTCTTTTTTTGAACAAATCAAAACCATTAATATTAAAAAGCTTTTTAAATAAACGCCTTCGACGAATGTATTATTATTATTATTATTATTATTATTATTATTATTATTATTATTATTATTATTATTATGTTGCAGGGACGGGGAGCCGCTTAGGCCGACCTAATGTACTTGCAGTATAGTCTCCGTCCTTACTTTGTCCTCGTGTATAACTCTGTAAAATTAAGATATAATCATTATTGGTATTCGCATCCTTTTTTGAGGATCCTTTATCGCTATGTAATAGTGCTTTATGTTACTGATCGTCTTGTACAATACAGCATTCCATAACTATACCTCTCTCTATGTAGCCAGTTTGTAACTGTAAGGGGTTGGTGAGAATGTATAGGCCGACATTCAGAATGGATTTAAAAAAAATAAATAAATAAAATTTTGTTATTTTTTACCATTCACGACATGTTAAAAAGAACTCTGTTTTAGTGTAATAGTTGTCCATGATCGTACCTTTCATGATGTCGCCCACCCCACTGCATTCCTTTCTTTGCGCTTGTAAGGATTGCTACGTTGTCTTGTAAAAGTAATACTGATATGAATGTATATGCGTAAGGTCTTCAATAAACAGAATATTGAAACGTTTATTGGTGTTACATCAGTCTGTTATTGCACGGTACCTCGCTGCATATTCAGCCTACAAAAAAAAAAAAAAATCAGTTTCTCTGCTGGGATAGTTTTATTAAGATCTGACCTAGAACTTAAAAAAATATATATATAACCACAATTAAATGCAGATTTGAAGATTAACCGGTCAGTTCGAGGTATCTGAGAAAATGTTTTGTTGGCGTGTGGCTCAAGCTTTCAAATGCATGCTACATAGGAGCCCACACAGGTTGGCCTAATTTTACTATGGCCGACAGAAATACAAAAATAGGTTATAGGTAGCTCTGATATAAGTGACCATGCAAAATGGCGATTAGGTTTACGTTGTACACCCTATGTTGCAATAACCTTTAATACGTACTTTGTGGAAACGTGCTTTTCTTATGAGTAAAAAAAAAAAAAAAAAAAAATCAGTCTTTTTAAAACCCCTCAAGTTTGACCTGATCAGTGTCACTGCTTTGCTACAAGCCTATAACCTCACAGCTAAACACGCAATAGCTCTGTAAACCAGTAATAGGGTTACACCCCAGTGCTCCATATATGTATAAGACCTTTCGGGCTGGTCACTACTTGTGCGTCTCTGCGGTTTTCCTGAGCGATGTAAACGCGTAATAATTCTATATCGAAGCGGGATTTTTTGTTTGTTTGTTTTCTTTTAATTAAATAATACCGGTTGAACATTCTTTCTCTGTGTTTTTAACCCGCAGAAGATTATATCTTGTAAGCTCTGCTAAGACTCTCCCTGCTGGCAGTGAAGTGTAAAGCCACACACTTGCTGAGCTGTGTTTTTTTCTGTCATCTAAAAAACAGCGCGTTTGTATTAAGCTGCTAGCAGTCTCAGTTAAGTGAAGTGTGTTTCCTGAAAAATAAAAGAAATCTTTGTGCAGTGTCAGTGTTCCGATCAGATGTTGCCATTGCAGTGAACTGTGAAAGGCTGCTTCTGCAACCAAACCACTGAATGTCATACTCATCTTTGCATTCTACCCACAACTCTCCTTATAAATGCGAGTGTAAGATTTCTTTCTCTCATTATATGACAATGCTCTGTGATGGGCGTTATAATATAGGCTTCGGTCCATTGCAGATTGTGTATTACAGTAGTTTTATTGTTTTCATACCGGCGTTTTTGCAGTTTTCGGAAGCCTTTGATAGCTGTTTGCCTTGCCTCGTGGCGAACTACATTTTCCGGTTTGAGTGTTAACAACAAACCTCAAAAAAAAAAAAAAAAAATATCACTCAATAAATTCGTCATTGTGTTGCACAATAGCCTTGACTGAGCAAGTGTGAAAATCCATATAAGTATTGCAACATCCCTATTAAAACAAATTAAAAGTGATGTCTCCATTCATGCATGCTGGCACAACGTGTCCCACGAAATATTCATAATAATCACAGCAAATAGTCTATTAAATCTAAAATACACGGTTTTTAGAATTTTCTTGATAAGCGTGTATGAGTTTTATATTTGTCCTAGGATGATTTCATGGAGTGTAATAGGTTGAATCAAAAGGTGATGCAAAAGCGAATGTCAAACTCTAGTTTTGGATTTTAAAGAAAAATAGCTCCCAGATGCTCAGTTAAGCGTTGGATTAGAGATGAGCTGAAAAATCCTTTTACTTGTCTACACAATTTTTAAGAGGTACGTAAAGACATATTCCAGCAAATAAACTCGAATTAGTCTCTTTAGCAATGGAGAATAAATCCGTGCACAATCCGTAATGCACAATTTATTTTATTTTTATTTATTTTTTTTTTTTTTCTAAGCTTCAGTTAAGTATGTCAGTTAAATGATTAAACTGTCTGAACATAGGAGAAGATTCTGATTTATTCCGGAATGTGATGCATTTAGATTAATAATAATAATAATAATAATAATAATAATAATAATAATAATAATAATAATAATAAACATGTCGGTATTAGAATGTTTTTCATTTGTTCAATGTGATTTCCTGACTCTGTGCACTACCTTCTCCAATTAGTTGGAGGCAAAACAAAATGTGCAAAACGTACATAATGAAGTTCAGGATCACTTCTATTGTTTGGAATAAATCCTTCATAGTAAACGGGGGGCACAAATAGGTTTCACTGATTCATGCAAAATTGAATTCAAGCTGTGAGAACTCTGCAGAAGTAGGTTCCAAAAGCTGCGTCTTCATGCTTTTGAACTTGACATTATATTATTTTTTTGTTGTTGAAACTGTGGATGGAAGACGGAAAAGGAAGAAATCAGATTATCCAATTGTCATGATTTGTAACAAACAGCAACAGATTACTGTTCAGTAAACTGAGGAATTCGGGTCTTGAACAGAAACAATTAACATAATTTATTTAGCCGAATGCATTTGGGATTGTGAGGGGGAACGCGTGGGCATCCAAGCAAGCTGAGCACACCGTCATTGTGTTTCCCCGCTGTGATTAAACGCCGGCTTAATTTTCAGGCCAGTAATGGTGTATAAATTGGTTGGATTATTGTTGCAGAAATACTTGGCGAGGAGGGCTTTGACTGGACTTCTGTTCGGTTGAACATATTTCTCTTGGAACTAGCGGATCTGATGATTTTATTCTTAACTTTCCTTGTGGCTTTTGCTAGAAACATTTCACGCATACCACGGACTCTGTCGACAGTACTTTCTATGTTGCACTAAGCTAAGCAAAACGCTAACGGAATGATATGTCTACATATGTTAAAAATTGAAGTGAGGAGTAGCTGTTAACTAAAGGCAGGTTGTCTCTTGTCTGCGCGCTCGAGCTTCGGATATTAGGGTTTGCAGGTTTTTTACAATCTCTCTTTCACTGCTCTTGAGGACTTTTGACTTTGAGACTGGCTAAATCTTTTTATGGCGGCCAGTCTCCGCGTCCCAAAGGTCAGTGAGCTTCACAGTGCCCTTCGCAGAGAACTTGTGTGGCATGCGGTCTACGTCCCCCGCCGCCCCGTCTTCCGTTTATGGCACAAAGCTGGCCAGAGAAACAGAAAGCAGTGTTATTCCTGGTAAAGTGTTTCTGTTTGGAGAGTGGTGCGTGCGTGTGAGGTGTGTACGTGCGCGCGCGCGCGCGTGTGCGTGTGTGTGTGTGTGTGTGTGTGTGTGTGTGTGTGTGAGTGTGTGTGTGTGTGTGTGTGTGTGTGTGTGAAGCAGCGTGAACAAGACTGCAGGAATGGCCGTGATTGTTTCAAAGAAGAGTGTTAATGTGATAAAGACAGGATAGGTAGGATACTTAAAGTTGCAGATCCATATCTTTTTACGTCGCACGGAGCTGTTATGTATTGATTTTAGAATGATTTGAAATGAGTCCTCCATGCGCCCGCGTTTCTGTTTTGCCTGAAACGTGGCATCTTATTAATTTGTTTTTTCAGGGGCGACAGGCGTACAACAAAAATCCGGAAGTAGGCCGTGAGGGTTTCGGTGGCGCCACAAAAGCAGCTTTACCCCTTTTTATCCCAAGTGTCTATGGCGGATATGCGCTCCTAATCGATTTGTGTATCACAATTTCAAATCAGCACTCCAGTCTTTCTGATTTTGGCGTTTATTTATTTACTTTTTGCAGCTTTTATCTGGGACCCGTCATAATCAATGTGCAACTTGTAATTAAGTTAGTTTTTTTGTGTTTAGATTAGATTCTTCACAAGAATTGCATGGGATTTTGTCTTGTTTTGCTTTTAGAAATATCTTTTTTTTTTGGATAAGGACCGTCTGATGCGTTTGGGCCTCCACGTAACCATGATGAAGGTCAAGTATGCTGGGGGCGGCCAGCTTGAACGTGCGGTACCTGCTGGAAGCTACTTTTTTATATATATAAATGCACGTTTGACATCACCTGCTCAAAAAAGAATTAATTCGCACTGTTTCAAGGCACATGAAGTGTAGCTTTGGTCACAGTGTTAGCCTACAATAATACAGGTATACAATTCTCAGGGAGTTGTTTTGCTTACTGCCTCTTTTTGCTCGAGCGTCTCAGTCTGCACAGCGAGCAATAGCGGTGGACAAGCAGGGAGCCATTTTTAGTGATATCGGAAGCATTCAAAGCGCGGAGCATCTATTTAGAGCTCACATTATGAACCATTCGAATTCAACGGCGGCGCCGAACACGAAAAAGAATATATTTGACTCTGACACGAAAGAAGCCAACCAGACTGGACTGAAAAGAAGACTTTTTTATGTCTCGGTTTGTCTCATGGCTATTTGTTTTTCTCTCGCCTCCTTGTAATAACCCAATTAAGACATTAAGACATGTTTTAAATTAATCAAGTCAAGTTAGTCAACGGATGTAGAGGTGATTGACAGCTCAAATTCAGATTTAATTTAAAATTTGGGGGGGAAAGGTGCGAGCTCATCATATAAAATTCAAAATATGTCAAATGGTGGGCATAATTTTCCACTTTTTAAAATGTTCATGCACTTATTCACTTATAATTGCGCTATTATCCAAGCAATGGTAGCATCTTCTAAAAATTATTTAGAATTTCAAGAGGATAAGCCATGCGTTTACAAGTTGTGCAGCCTTCAATTAAGGGCGCGTCTACAAATATATTTTTAACTATATCGGCATGTGACAGGCCTTAGCCCGGAGTGCTCATCAGTTCAAGAATTTGTTCTATTTCTCTTTTTTTCTGTCCTTTCTTACAATTGAACTGACAGTGAAACTGGGCGCCTGTAGCAAAAGTATTTTATTTTTTTTAATGTTGGTTATTTTCTCTATTAAATCTGGTCAAAAATACATAGATACACATCTGTTCTGTTCTGATTTCAGCCGGTTCAGAAAGTTTTCTGATTTTATTTTATTTTTTTATTTTTATTTTTTTTCCCGGGAAGCCTAAATAAAACCAGAACTAGAGACAGGGAGTTCCTGCGCGTGGTGATTCCTTGTGATGTGAAATCATTTAATACTTCTAATAAAAAACTTAACACATTGTTGTGAAAGCTTTATGTCCGTGTGGTTGAATGTGAAATATACTCTGGAGATCGCTCCAAATGGAACAGCAATATGCGCCTCTGTGTTGTCTGCAACTGTTGCCACCACATGTTCTGCAGAGTGATGCATTCACTGTCAAAATGTTATAATAAATTGAAATAAAATGATGAAAAAGAAAAGAGGAGAGTGGGTTCTTTAGTGTAATGCTTGAAACAATTTGCAGCACTCTCAGCTGAATTTAACTGCCCGACTTACATCCAATTAAACCTTGGGCCATGAGGGGACGGTGATATGATTACACAAGGCTTCCCACATTTAGCCATGACTTCAGCGGGCTTTGCAGCAGCGTCTTGGTGAACTTAGCTCATTGTGAGTGCGTTGGTGTGCATGTGTGTGTGTGAGAGCTGTATCATTTGGGGGAAGGATTTATAACCACAAAGCCAAAACATTATAATATTTAGGAGGCGTCATTTTTTTTTTTTTTTTAGTTCCTCCGGGTGACACCTAGGTTAACCATTTTAATTATGGTGCTTAGTAGCGATACGTAGCTTAAATTCCTCAGACACAGTCGTTAAAGTTAGTGCTTCAACTGTGATATTTAAGACGAACGCATGGCAAAAAGCAGTCAACAAATTATCATGACAGTTTCCTGAACTCTACTCCCATGATATTGTTAATCAGGGAGTCGCTTCCTTTCTGTATTGAAGAAGAAGAAGAAGAAGAAGCTGCTGCGGATCAAGTCAGCTGAGGAGAACTTTGCCTGCAAACCGGCTGCCACATCCTCTACTCATATTTGGTGCAGCATAATGAAACATTCCCGGGTCCTATTGCTCACTGAGTTTGTCCTCCAGAGAAATGAACACATGCTGAAGCTTTATTCTTTGACTGATGGTCTGAGTGCGCCCAGGCGAGAAAAGTCGGTGTTTTTAAAACCCTCGGAAATCGGATTTTGCCAAGTAGTGGTCATATTCTACCACGTTATGACACATGCGGCGACTTGAAAACAAGAGGAGCGCTTGTTTCCCTGACATTTAAAAACTTAGTAAACAGACTGAAATGATTTCCTTTTCCACCTCCCTTCTCTTCTTGTCTTGATTAGAGGCTTTGATGCTTGGATTTTATTGTTGCATTGCTTATTCATACTGCGGCATTACTTATTAATGCAGCATTAATACGCATCATTGGAAAGATGATGATGGAGAAATGAATTGACAATGTTGTTTTGGTCTGTCTGTCTTAGTGCTTTTACCGTCTAGAGAAATAAACAAAAAATAAAACATTTTATTGCTGCTTCATGCATATTATTTGTTTCATAGAAAATTAGACAAGCAATATTTATTTTATTATTGTCAGCTGCCAAATAATATTAGTTTAAAAATTATTTGCCGTCACTGTAAGTACTTGCATGTTTAACTTAGTGCATTTCATTTATTGCAGCAAGGTAAAAAACGAAAAGCATTTTTATGTAAAATTCATGATTTCGCAAATGCAGAAACCAAAGCAACAGCAGCAGCAGCAGCAGCAGCATGTATCTTGAATGAGAAGCCTCAAGGCCAGTGTTTTTTACACAAATATTTCCATAGCTACGCTTGATGATTTGAACCCACGACAAAGTAAATCGGCAGCTGTGCATTCAGAGGCGCAGACAACTCAGTATTATTTTTCCTCTACTTCTTTTTCACGAGTCTTTTTAGCACGTTGCACATGCATTCCAAGACACGAAAATTCAGATTTGCATTTAAAAATCGAGAAATCTGAATTTGCCTATTTGTAAAGAGGGAAAGAGACAGAGAGAGAGAGAGAGAGAGAGAGAGAGAGAGAGAGAGAGAATAAATCATGAACATTTTTTTTAAATTAGCAACTTCACTCTATTTTTGAAATGCAGAATAGAATATATTAGTTTACTGAAATCCAAATTCCTCTCATTCTCCGCGTTAATGGTTTTCTATGGAACAAAGGGGATTTAGCGTTACTGCAGTCATTCGGAGTTTTATGGTTGGACGTAGAGAGGATTTTAGTGGTCAAATTCAAGTGCTGTGTCTGGACAGCTGTCTGCTTTCTTTGTACTTGGATGCAGGAAGCATCATGTGAGACAACCTTTTGTTTGCTGGAGGTAGTAAACAAGTTAAAGCCATTGCCACGTTTTAAACTCCAAGTTTCCAACTCTCAGATCTTGACCATGTTGCTCTTTTTTTTTTTTTTTTTTTCTTTTACTATTGGAAATCAAAATAATAAGAACAATAAAATATAGAAAGTCTTTCTTTTAGCAGATTTTTCAGCAACACGTGTGTCAAGGGAGTTTAATAGAACGCCTGCATTATTGGGTTAGGATTTAAGAGTCTGTTTAGGAAGTTCCCTGTGATCAGAAACAATGGGGCGTCGTATTAATTTCGCCTTGTAACTGTATCAGTCTATAAAGACTCAAAGATGGGGCTCAGCAGTACAATTAAAAGTCTGAAATCACACGCAGCTGCTCTTTTTCCCTCCAAACCTTTCATTTTACGGGAGTTTTTTTTTTCTTTCTTTCTTTTTTAAGTGTGTCCGTCTGTCAACCACTGATAAATGTCAACATATATGTGAGAAATTAAGAAACAGATAGAATCCTTCTGGTTCTCTTTATAGTAAGCGTCGGGGTAGAGACACCTATCAGAAAGAAGTCATGTACATGATCGGATTATTTTCTTTTAAATAATAATAATAATAATAATAATAATAATAATAAT
>NW_015112866.1:285622-297749 GCF_001443285.1 Poecilia latipinna | reverse complement strand
CACACACACTCAAACGCTGCACATATCTCACTAATTGTCATAAGCCAGCAAACAAGAATCTGTAACTGGTTTGCTCGGTGCGCCTGTGGCGTTTGAAAATTATTCGTTTGAACCTCCTCGATCCACCTAAAGCCAACCACTCCTACACATCCAACTCTTCCAAATTGATATATGACAATATCTACTTTCGATCACGTGTCTGCGGGGCGACTTAGACGGATTGCGCGTCATCTCGCCTTCCCAAATTTTTCCCCTTCTGCTGCAGCTCGAATCCAAAACATCTATCTATAGTGGCCGAGTAGCGAGAGAGCGAAAGATGTTTAACTCGGTGAATCTGGGCAACTTCTGCTCCCAGACACGCAAAGACCGGACATCCGAGTTTGGGGACAGGACGGGCTGCGCTTCCAACATCTACCTCCCCAGCTGCACTTACTACGTCCCCGAGTTTTCCGCCGTCTCCTCGTTTCTTCCGCAGGCCCCTTCGCGGCAAATCAGCTACCCTTACTCCACGAATCTGTCTCAAGTGCAGCCGGTGCGGGAAGTTTCGTACGGCTTGGACCCCGCCAGCAAATGGCACCACAGGAGCAACTATGCGTCGTGCTACTCGGGAGAGGATCTGGTGCATAGAGACTGTCTTCCTCCATCCACCATGACAGAAATGCTCATGAAGAACGAGAGCGTGTACAGCCACCACCATCACCACCATGCCCACCCGGGATCCAATCACCCTTCCACGGGCTTTTACTCTGGCGTGGGGAAGAACAACGTCCTCCCACAAGGCTTCGACCGCTTTTTCGAGACCGCATACTGCAGCAGCACGGACAATCAGTCAGACAATTGTTTACAAAAGGGCGAGGGAGGGAAGCTGGAAAGCGACTCCCAGCAGCAGCAGCAACAACAGCAACAGCAACAGCAGCAGGACGCCACAGCGGCTATATCTGGAGTCCCGGAGCCGGGGAAAGACCCAGACGATGAGGAGGAACACACGAATTCAGGCTCCTGCACCTCTTCTTCCGCCACAGCCAAGGACGGAAACGCCAGCAAGAGCAGCCACTCGAGTAGGTACAACCGAAGCTGTAAAACGGGGGGAAGGTTAAGGGGACTAGACCGGTGTTTTGTCGGTCAGATTTTATGTGGAGTTTTATAAGCATTCAAAGGATTTTATTATAACCCTACAAAGCTCTTTCTTGCAACGGGAAGAATTTTTACGATGGGAAAAGGGCTTTGAAAAAAGAAAAAGTGGGGGATGTTATACACAGACGCCTCTATGGTGAGAGTCTGTGAAATTTTTTAAGAGAGAGCTATTGTGACAAATGTTAACTTTGATCGTGAACTTGCGTTGGTCATTTTTAAGGGATTTTCTTGTTGGGGCTGTCGTGTGTAAAAACCAATTGGGCAGAACATTGCTTTTGGCGTCCGGTGAATTATCTTTAGCACAGGGTTTGCGCGCAAAAAGTCATGCAGCAAAGAGCATTAAGCACAAAACAATCTATCTATCTATCTATCTATCTATCTATCTATCTATCTATCTATCTATCTATCTATCTATCTATCTGAAATATGCTGTGAAGATGCTAAAAAGCTTAATATGCGGTTTAAACAACGTTTTTAGAAATGACACGATCAGAAAATTATATTGATTAGCTATCAACTAAAATTAAAGCTAACTATTATTTGCCAGTGTAACTAGTTCATCCAGTGTGTGGTTTAAAACCTGAGACTTAAATTTGTCCACTTTCCACGCTAGCGCGCACACACACACATACACACACACACACACACACACACACACACACACATGCCTGCACAATAAAAGAAATGTATTTCCCCGGTCACCTGTTTGATAAGGAGTGATAGGGCCATTGGGGTCTGCACAGGGGCCGCTGCAGACAAAAAGCCAATGCATCCACTGCCAGAAGATTGTACAAATTGTTTAGTTTAGCTCCAGAGGAATGTGGCGCACATAATGCAGGGCGAAAATACTTTTTGTTATTGTGTATTTGTAACAGATAAACACGTACTTAGCGAGGCTGTAAGTTGATATTATTCCCTCCGAACTATTTTGGATATTTAGCACTCTTTATGGCTGGTTTATCTGATAGCCTCAGCTACTTCACTTCATGAATGTGGTTTGAAATGTTATCATTGCTAATGCCAGTGACACAGGATTTTCAGCACCTGGCGAGCCTATTGCCACCTCAGCACTCCACTCTATCTTTATATCTTTATTTATTTATTTTTAAATATATATATATATATATATATATATATATATATATATATATATATATATATATATATATATATATATATTTTACATTATTCTCCACTTGATCTGCTCAAATAATAATATTTGTATAATTTTCTTCCTCATCCAGGCGTCCCTCGAACAAGGAAGAAGCGGTGTCCCTATTCCAAGTTTCAAATTCGAGAGCTGGAGCGGGAATTCTTCTTCAACGTTTACATCAACAAGGAGAAGAGGCTCCAGCTTTCCCGAATGTTGAACCTCACCGACCGCCAGGTTAAAATCTGGTTCCAGAACAGAAGAATGAAAGAGAAGAAGCTGAGCAGAGATCGCTTGCAGTATTTCTCTGGAAACCCCCTGTTGTGAGCAGAAAGAGTGTCACAGGACAGTGGCATAGAGGCCTCCTCCTCTTTCTTCTCCTTATCTCATTGAATGAATGGTAATCCGGGGCAAAACCGTTTTTTTTTTTTTTTTTTTTTTACCACAAAGAGGAGCCCATATCACCAACAGTGCAATGTGAAAAAAAAGTGAACAGTGGAAGAAAATAGGCCTTCAATAAGGGGAAGGGGATAATGTCGCCATTTTCTTATTATCCTGCTGGGCGGCGATGAATTTCTAGCTGGTTTTACCCCCTCTGACAAAAAGGCCTGTGTTAGAATAAACATTTATATGCTGGTCTTGAAAATGTCCTATTTATCACGACTCTCCGTTTGTCTTTAATCTACTGTTCGTATCGACATATTTGTTAAAATATCAGCAGACAACTTTTAGCTCTTACTCCAGCCTCTGGTCAGTGTATATAGCATATCAATATCTAAAATATTTCATCATCGACCAGAGTGTGGGCAGAATTTTATTTTTTTTTTCCAGGCTGCATTTTTTTGTTCCTCCTTGAGAGATATCCAATCTGTGAAAGTATTACATCCCCTCCCTCAATCCCACCCACCCCACCCTCCCCTCCGGCCACGTTCATGTATACAGAATAGCCTATGCAATGTGCATTCGTGACTGTAAATAGGCATATGTTGGATCTTTTTTTTTTTTTTTCCATATCCCTGCTGCTATTTTTCAGCACACTTGCCCATGCCACACGAATAGCTTTAATGGCGACTCTTGTTAAATTATTTGCTTCAGACATTTTGGTGCTTTGGATCGCAGAGAGGATGAGCAGATCGTCGGCCTGTGTATCGCTACAATAACTAAATAAACAGAAACCTATAGGCAAAACTCAACGACTTTGTGCTATTTGTGCTGTTACATTGCATACTCGTCTTTTTTTTTTTGATTTGGCACAACGCTGTTTTTTTTTTTTGTTTGTTTATTTTTTTTTCTTGTGTGACTTGCATGCTTTTTGGAAATAGCAACTTGTGTTATATATGAATATGAAGACCCTGGCACAATTTACTCGCCTATGCGTTTGGATGCAAGCGTTAGAAGTGATACGATTGAAAGCTCAAGTATCAGCGAATATTACGGGACCTGTTTGCAGATTTTCTAAATTTTTTCCACGTCAAATCCCACTTTAGGCGTTTGCTCGCGCGTTAAACGAACCACAGCTTAGATCTTACATGGAGAGAGCGAGAGAGGCCAAGAAGGGAATGATAACCTCTTTTAGTAGACACTAAATGGAATCGCCACTCTTGTAGTCTAGACGCTGCCATAAAGACAGAGGCACTAAATGGCTATTTTTTTCTCTTAATTGCACCGTCTGTTCTGGGGAAATGGTGTTCACTTCCGCACTAAATAGTAAACAAGCAAGACTAGATGTCCCATGGAAGAACAGTGAGAAATAGAGCTTTTAGAGATGAACTCGGTCTGTGACATATGCAAGAAAAAAAAAGAAGAAAACAAAAAAAGTGGGCAGCAGAAAGCAAACGTGTGAGAACAGAGTGTGTGTGTGTGTGTGTGTGTGTGTGTGTGTGTGTGTGTGTGTGTGTGTGTAAGAGTATGTCTTATGTTGACGGAATTGACGCATGTGTCTTGCGAATGTGACGGTGCGCTCACCACATGTGCGCAGGATGATTGCACGTGTGCATTAAGCACAATGTATAATTAAATATAGTCTTTGAACTTCAATAATGTCAAGGCCTTCACCTTTAACCCGCCGCAATAAAGTGGAATCATGGAGCCCGGAAATGGTCGCAGCGGCGGAACGGACCAATGGGAGTGAGTGGGAACAGAAAGTGGAATGCGTACACAGGACCAACTTTGACCTTTCGCATTAAACTACAACAGGTAACTTTGCCAGCTTTAACACATCCAGTAAATACACTTTATTGTCCCTGTTAAAAAAAAAAAAAAGAAAAAACGTAGGTGTTCACGCATGAGGCGATTTTAAATGTGCAGATTTGTACTCAGTTCGCGCACAAATTGAGGGTTTGTATGTGTGTGATGATGTGATTGTTAATAAATTACTATATGATTATGTATTTGTATCACAGATATTTTGTGCACATTCACAATTTCAAAGACAATCATTTAGAATAGAGCTGGTGAAGTTTGGTCTAATGTTTCTTTTTTTGTCTGATGCTTTTAATTTGGAAAAAACAAAGATGATGGAAAAAGACTCTTTGTATTCACGTGACTTTCTTCTTCTTTTTTTTTCTTGGATCGCCTTCCTGTGACGCTGAATTAATTATAAACACAGTAAAATTGCATATCTTGAGGCAGTATCAGCAAAAAGTGGGGGTTGGGGTCGTTCAATCTAGAGAGGATGCGCACAGGCAGAGATCAAGGCTACATGCTCCCCCGTCTTACGCCACACCTACCAACCTTGGCCCCTGGACGGTGACGTGAGTAATTTGTAAATTTCCCCAACACCCAACGTCACTAACACAGAGCTCTGGGGGTCTTCTGCGAATGTTGTCCATCAACCACACGGGGGCCAGGATTCCCTTCTTCCTGGCCTCGGCGCTGGTTCGTTTTCCTGAACGGGAGCCTGAAAGTGACATCAGAGCAGTAGTGGCCTACTGTTATCCACAAAGAAGTCCTCTCGGATGATGTGCTGTAGCAGAAGAAAACCCTAACCCCATCAGTGAGATCCTGCTATGTTCCAGTCTGGTTTGTGCACTTGGGAGTAGTTGGCAGGGAAAATGGCGACTTCCTTTTTTTTTTTTTTTTTTTTTTTTTTTTTTTTTTTTAATAATTGTGGCTTTGAAAGAAGGAGGAAATAGAATAATGTAGCTGAGAAACAATCACTGAAAGGTTGAAGCTGTATTTTTATTTTGTATTTTTAAGTAGGAAAGAGTGGGTCCTTTCTTGTGTACTAGCTTGGACAATAATTTTCTAAATCTTCAGCGGCCCATGGGAAAACAATAAATTGGAAAAATAAAGTAATGGAAGATAACCTCAGTATTTTTTTTTAAATCCACTACGTGTCATTTCACGTCTACCATGTACGTTTGTCTTAAATTAATTACAAAAGCAAAAACAAAACAAAAAAACTAAAAAAAAATGCTGGTTTGAACACTGTGTTCAAACCAGCATTTTTATTTTATTGGCTTCTTATGTGCAAGAAGCCATTGCACATAATTCAAAGATAATTCTGGGATATTTTTAAAATATGATCATATTGTCTTTATTTATTTTATTTTATTTAGTAATTTATTTTTGGAAGGGGTAAAAGGGTGGACAATTATAGCAAAGTTTCACCTTTAAAGAACATAACGTGTTGGACAGTAGAGCGCAGAGTTCAAAGTCGTCTTCAACATGAGATAGAGTAAGTGAGCAAAGTTGCATAAACTTTCTAAATAACGCGTGGGAATGTTTTTCTAAAAATATACGCCGTGTTTACTTTCAACTTGCTTCCAGTGAACTTTAACTATTAAACCAAAATGTATCTATTTAGGTAAAAACAATCTATTTTCTTTTTTCAGGTGAACTATGACCAGTTTGCCAGAGTTACCTTGATATTATTGTTAGAAGATGGATTATTTATTTATTTATTTATTTTTGTTTAGGTTTGAGGGGTCAATACGTATAAAAGACTGTCAGCTACAAAAAATTAAATAAAATTAAATAAAATTAAATTAAATGGGAGCAAAAGTCATTTAAACTGCTCGTAATTTTTAAAATATTGTTTAGCTCATTTGATGAAATTCAATTGCTAATATTTTTTTCCTTTTTTGTCAGGCATGTTGTTATTTTACTATATTTGTCTGTAAAAATGTTTGATTCTTTAAAAATTTTAAAGACTTTTTCTTTTTACCTTGCATTTGACTTCATTTAAGTATTTCCCCATCATAATAATTTATTATAAATTCTTACTCGGTTTATCTTCTATTTTGAAGTAAATATAGGAGTATCCCAGTTCCTTATTCCTCCGCAGATACTAATCAAAGGGTTATAGGCTATTCAATGGTTTTACACTACAGTGTCTCAGCACCTAACCTGTTCTATTGGGCTATAAAACAGCTCCTCGCTGTAAAACGAGCTCCTGCTCTTTCAGCAACAGCTCCCTCTCTCAAATGCGATCGCGGGGTGCCGTTTATTCTTGCCACCAAAACAAGCCTTATTAAAATAAATAAATAAAAAAGGTTTTTTACATTTGAAATGGTTAGCGTGTGTGCATGTGGGTGTATTCCCTGTCCTCGTGTTTTGCTGTTAAATCTGCAACACTGCTCTACTTTTGTTGTTGGTGTTTAATTAAGCCCTTACATGATTCTGGAACCATAAATTTGCAGTTGCGCATGGGTTGGACACCAGCATGAAAGGCAAAACAAAGCGCAGTCTCCCACACATCCAACTGGAAAGATATTTCAAAGTGGCTGCCAGGAAGTAAATTGATTGTGTCGCCTCGTTGCAGCTCCTGGTTGGTGGGTCTGCAGAGAGGATAACCCACGCAGCATTCGACACTCTTACCTGTTCGGATTATGATAACAACCTCCAGGTTTGCAATCAAACAGGCGATGATTTTGCTTAGACAAGTGTAAAAACCAGGGTAAAATACAAGCATAGTCAACTCCCGTTCTCTCAGTTAGTGTGTACATGTGTGAGGCTGTTTTGAGGGATTTCTCGAAGGCTTAAAGGCGCATGTGCAGACATGCACATGTGAAACCGAGGCGCTGTCGTTTCATTCCAAATATGTCAGTTCGACTGAAAAGTGCTGTTCCTTCTTCAAAGACGAAAACTAAGTGAAACAAAATGTGTCTCGGTGAAACAGCCGTGACCCGTTCTCATCTTGAGGACTTGGCCCGGGTAAACAATCAGCATGTTGTTGTGGGAGCAAATTTAGACATGGCCAAAACCATGGCCAACAGCATGCTCCTTTTCTGAATATGCTTTTATTTTGTTTCATGTACACTTGAATAGCCCTCTTCAGTGCAAACAGTAACACAGTGTTTCAGATTCACGGAGACTCGATGACACAAATTTCGCTCTCGTGCAGTTTCCTGCTTCTGTTGCAGCCTTTCCTTTTAATTATCTTCTGTCTTATGCGACAATAAGTTGTGTTTCTTGGAATATGTGTGATTCAAACAATGAAAATTCCACGAATTCTTTGGTTTCTTTCAGCCTCGTTAAAAACCTGTTTCCATGACGCCGTGTGACTAATTTGTCCTATAATACCATTTCTTCTGCTTGCAGGGTGTGTGAAATTCCACCATAGCACCTTTGCTCGTATCGCTTACATGTCTTAAGAAAAAAAAAAAAAATCTAAACTCAAGTTTCGAGCAAGCCTGTGATTTTCTTAGGTGTAAAATAAGACTGTATGTGATTTTTTTTTTGTGCTAAGCAGATGGTGGCTTGTCGGCTAATGTATCATATTATAAGATAACCACCCTGTGAGATTCTTCATCTGTTTTTATATAAGGCAGATGCCTGAGTGTATTAAACAGTGATGATATTGTCAATGTCAATATTACTTCTTTCAAGCTTTAGTTTATGATCTTTGTCCTCCCCTTTGAATAATTTCTACAGATTTTTTTTTTTACCTATGAGAATCTTGCATGGCCAAAACTCTTTTTTTCTTTTTTTTTAATCGCATGTAAGGTCAATCTTTCACATTTTCTTCATCATGACTGTAGAGGAATGCGAACCACAAAGACGAAATTAGCTTATTTCGACTACTATCTTGCCAAAAAGGTTTTCTCTGCACATGTTTATGTTCAGGTTAGACGGGCTGCCCGTTTCAAATGAGCGTGCAATGCTGCCCTTGCCGTTGAAGGTGATTCTGAACTGCGCAAGCACACTAACTCACGCACTTTGGACGCAGCGATACCAAAACAAAACAACAAATGACGAGCACATTCGCCGACGCAGCAATAAACCATCTCAGGCGAGAGTGAGCCGCGCAGGTTTGCTTTAAATCCACATTTATTAGCCGTTTCACCCAATGCATTACTTTATTTCTCTATCTGCGCAGACGCAAACACAAGTTAGCCAAATACTTCCCCCAAAATCCCTCAACGCCATCAACCACGCTGTCGTGGCCGTGCTCTTCGGGATTTTCCTCGTGTAAAACTGAATAATTAAAGTTCAAACATTTAGAGGCAAACTGTTGGGATAAATAAAATAACCAATTAAATTTATGCTATTTTTTGCATTTTTTTTTCTTGTAAATCGAAAATAAACTCTGGATTTCTCTTTACAGTTAAAGTGGTTGCGTTCTTTCCACCGTGTACTTATGCGGCGTAAAACGTCCTGAGGAGCACTAATTGCAGCAGCAAAAACAAAAACAAGACATAACAACCTCCCGACTTCACACCCTTGTCACTCAATATCAGATGAACTGATGCTTTTAACTACACACTTCCTATGGAAAATAGCACATCTAACTTTCCGTAACACACTTATAAGACCCAAATATAATAATAATAATAATAATAATAATAATAATAAAAGAGAGAGAGTTATCCCCTTAAAGTATAAATATCACAAAGACAACTTTACTCTGTTAAACAATTCGCCCAGCTTTATTAAAAGTGAAACACAGTTAGAAACTGTTGTTGTTTTGCTTTTCTTTCAGTGTTCATCGTGTCATAATAAGCATACCAACACATTTTAACAGCTCATTGGAATATATTTATATATTTTTTAATATGCAGGATAAATTGTGGAAAAGTTTAATCAACACACACCCTCTTCTGAAAAATAAAGAGTCAAAAGATTTTATTTTAAATCAGCAACACACCATTATGGATTTAAAATAATAATCAAGGCATAATTTTGCAAGCATTGCCGGCTGGTTTTCTTATTTGCTACCCCGGAAGGTGCTTTCGTAGAGACTAAAACACAAAGAAAAAGGAAGCAACTTGCTCAACATAATTTCACATTTAATTTTCTTTTACACCAAACACATAGAAGTAGTTATCCAGAATAAATGTCACGTTAATTAAAAAAAAGGAAGAAAAACATCCCACAATCAGGTAAATAATGATATGGTTATGTATGACTTACTTATTTTAGTTAAGAATCTTGAATACGACTAAAACAAAAACAGTAACTTTTAACGTCTGAACGAATTCTGGTACACATCTGCAAAAACAATCATTCACATTGCATATTTGCCGATTGCTTTTCATTAGTTGATGCTTTATTTAAATTACAGCTTTATATTTCAGCAAAGGTTAAATACTAAGCTAGAGCTTGCCATGTTTTTTCTTTTTCTTTTTGGCAATAACAAAGGAAACTGAAAGGGAAAAAAAGAACTGAACGAAAAATATTCTCAAATCCATCTCACCTTGACATCACTGCCGCCAGGGTTTTACTAAATCACACGACGAATAAACAAAGCTTCCTTTAACCACTTCAAGACCTGCAAACTTAAATGTTTACAAACCAAACCTTGAGTGTCTTAAAGAAATCCTTGCCGCAGCCACAGCAACAGCAGTCTGTTCTTTGTTCTTCCTGTTGAGGGCCTCCCGGGCTATGCGGCACAACCGCCACTAGGTGGCGCTCGCGTTCCACCAAAAGCCACCAGCTTTCCCAACTTGACCGCGCTGACGTCACTCCAGTCTGGAGCATCAAGGCCACTTCCACGCCGCTATTGGTCTGAAGCTCACATGACATGTCTCCGAGCATCCATAATTGTGTTACAGATATTTTTTTGCACCCCCCTCCAAAAGATGTCAGCATCCTACTGTCCTTGTTCTCCTGCTGGAACCCCGCAGTTCAGAGCGGCGGAAAACACCAAGTGATCACCCCTCAAGAGTTGTCACATGCAAATATGACATGTCCGAATAACATATCGCCCGGTAACTTCCTGATGGATTCCTTAATGGGAGGATCATCTTCCTACAGGGCTGAGGGCTATTCCAGCAACCCGGGAATGTACATTCATTCAGCTGCAGAGTACGGATACTCAGTGATGAGGAACATTGGAAAGGTTGGATCATCCACACTCTCCAAAAGAGACGAAGTTCCTCCAGGCAACGTCTCGCTCGGCGGCTTCCAGGATGCGCCCTACCTGTCAGCGCAGCTGGCCACATGGACACCAGGCTCCAAAAACAGCAGGGACGAGCAACCTGTTGCCCACCAGTGTTTACAGCCCTGCTCGTTTCCAGCGGGCAGCGTCAAAGAGGAGGCGTTTTGTTGCCTCTATCAAGATGACAGCAATAAGGGGAAACAGACAACAGAGTCGGCCACTTACATCCGGCTCGGAGACAATAGCTGCCGGCGGCCTGAGCAGACTGCAGCCTCCTCCAGTGGCGGCTACTTCCAGGTGTACGGCGGGGAGAGGCCACAGCAGGACGAGCAGCAGCAACAGCAGCAGCAGCTGCCCTCCGGCTTTACTCTGACCCACTTGGCGTCATCTGTTGAAACAACAGCAGAGTCGACAGTGAGCTGCAGCAAAATCGCGCAGGAGGTAGCCAGAGAGGCTCCTAAAACAGATGAGGGTGAGAGCAGGAAGGAAGACAAGGCCAAGAGTGACAGCTGCTCAGATAACTCGGACGGGGAAATTAAAGGTATACTCCCCCTCCCGGACACACGTGCATAAATATATATATGTACACTTAACCTAACGGGTGTGATAATCTAAATCGAATGTTCACGTGTGTGTGTGTGTGTGTGTGTGTGTGTGTGTGTGTGTGTGTGTGTGTGTGTGTCAAAAAGCTCACCAAAATATTCCAAGCATGGACGGATAGGTTTCGTGGATGTGCATGTTGTGTTTCTGTATGTAGTATATGCTTCAACCCGGTCTCGCAGGGGTTACGGTGCCACTGGTATTTAACACCTTTCTATTAATGGGGGTATGTGAGACGGGCAGTTATCATCGAAATAAACACACTTCCTCTCTTACACAGATGTACGCACGCAAGCTAGTACTAACGCACAGAGACTGTCACACAAAAGCACACAAGGTACAAAGCTAGAATGTTTTTGCTTGTAAATCGTAGTTTAGAAAAAGAACATTTGCTTTACAATTATGTTGCTTGAAATATTATTTATCCAACAAAGCTCAAATTTATTAGAGCATATTTCTGAGGCTTCCACATAAGACTTGTATAAGATGTTTTGTTTTGTTTTTTCCTGCATGAAGATTGTGACTATATTCATGAAGTAACGTGTTACTTTTGAAAATGTCAGTGTTTATTAGTTTATTACGCTAATTATTTATAATAATTTATTATGCTCATGCTTTTAGTTTTGTTTAATGTTCGTTTAAATACTAAGGCAAGAAAAACCGTGTGTCCTGGCTTTCTTGCCATACTTATTTTAGGGTTTGACTAAGCCACAAATACAGGGGTCCTGTCAAATTCTGAGATTGCGACGTTAAAAAAAAAGCTCATTGAGATATTGACTGGCTATTTAAAGGACCCTGATGGTAACTTCGGATATTAAATTAATTTAAAATTAAGTTATTGATATGAAGCAAATAACAGTTTGTTATCACACACACACACATACACGCATACACAAACACACACACACACACACACACAC
>NW_015112866.1:277923-281687 GCF_001443285.1 Poecilia latipinna | reverse complement strand
CTTTCTTTCTTTCTTTCTTTCTTTCTTTCTTTCTTTCTTTCTTTCTTTCTTTCTTTCTTTCGCCCCCCCTTTTTAGATATTAACAATGAAATGTGAGTAAGTGATTTTGTGGAATTTTGCTGAGTAAATGAGTTAAAGGTCTTTCTTTCTTTCAGCCCCCCTCCCCCGTTTTATTTATTTTTTCTTCTTTTACATCTGCCTTTCTTTAAATCTTGAATGTCTTCCTTTGCAACAAGGAACTTCTTTTGTTTTGAATTTAACCTCTTAAAAAATCTTTTGGCTCTTGAGTGCAAACGGTAATAAAATTTTATGGGAGTCTGAGGTGCAACAAAGACAATAGTTGCTTCTTGGGGTGGTTTGATTTGATCTAATTACAGTTGTACATCACGCAAAAAGCAATTTGTAGCTAGTAGTCTGGTGGTTCGTAGGCAAAACGTGCGGTGTACCTCATTTGTTAAAGTGGAAAGGGTAGCGTCCACATCCAGGTAAAAGCCGCTTTGACATCCTGATCATTGTAATTTCATTTAAGGAGTTCTGGATGTGATACAGGAAACGGATGCGTGCTGGTTGGTTCTCTTCCCAGTCATGTCTGTCAGGATTTATCCACTGCTTTTTTATTTTTTATTTTTTATTGATTGATTTTTTTTCTCTCTTTTTTTGCTTTGTTTTATTATTGCTTTCCTTCTTTCACTGTTGTGTTTGTCCCATTCCGATAGATGATTTATCCGCGGAAAAGACAACGGGAAGCTGGTTAAAAGCCAAAAGTGGAAGGAAGAAGCGGTGTCCCTACACAAAGCACCAGACGCTGGAGCTGGAGAAGGAGTTCTTGTTCAACATGTATCTGTCTCGGGAGCGCCGCCTGGAGATCAGCCGCAGTATCAACCTGACCGACAGACAGGTCAAGATCTGGTTCCAAAACAGACGCATGAAGCTCAAGAAGCTCAACAGGGAGAGCCGGGAAAGGGAGCAGAGTGCAGTTTACAACTATTCCTGAAGACTCTGTCAGCCTCAGATGTACTCACACATACTCACACATGGGGACCGTTTCAAATAGACATGCATGCGTCGTTTTGTAATGCTTTTATCGGTTTTCTTTTCATGTGCACACAAACACACACATTAAGGGTGCCTTCTAATGTGAATAGAGAAGCTGCAACTTGCAGAGAGAGAGAGAGAGAGAGAGAGAGAGAGAGAGAGAGAATTGGAAGATCGAGGTGCAATTGTTTTGTGAAGCTGACTATTGAGGCAGCCTCGGTCAGATTATAAATTTACAGTGACACTTTGACACTACTGAGCTGTTCATGTTTTGTCACTCGTGTGCTGCTGCTGCTTCTTCGTTTTGGTGTCTGTGGGAATTTCGTGCTGTGTAACGTGCATGCACAAGGTGACATTAAGCTCTGTCATGCTAAACGGTTCCAAACTAATAAAAACAGGAGGATAAAATGGAGAAGTACCACCAACTTTGTCCTTCCCCTGGCACACTGGGTTTGAAAACGTGAGGGAGGGGAAGACGCTGCGGATGGGAAGAAGGAGATCATGGCAGTTTTAATAGAATTGAGAGACCATAACGTTGATTTAAATATTATCCAGGTGACCACAGTAAGTCAAGGTCATAAAATTCTAATGTCAGGTTCGCCCTGGAAAGCGTTGGGGGTGGATTTTATGATCTGCAAATATAATGTGCCGCAGCAGTAAAAGATGCGTTTAAAGGTATGTGTGCGTGCGTGTGTGTGTGTGTGTGTGTGTGTGTGTGTGTGTGTGTATGTGTGCGGAGGAGGACTAATCCACACGGCAAAGAGCCCCGTGCAAAGTGCAGCAAGCCAGCCGGGGTGCTGCGTGGGCTGCAGGGAGCAGCAGTGACCACCGCCGCCGCCTCCACTGCAGGCGGGGAAGGAGTGGGTGAGGAGGAGGGGTTGGGGGGGGGAGAAATAATTGAGCTTCGTAACTGCTGGAAGATAAGAAACATGGAGGATAAAGGCGCAAGGAGAAAGGTTGCGGCTGCAGGAGTAATACGCACCCGGGACAATAGGAGCGCACCTGTGTGGATGCGAGGAGGCAAGCAAAGGTAGGATGGATGATTTTGTTTCCTGATTTGGAGGCTGTGCCACAGCTGTCAGCGGGGCTTGCCTGACAGCTCGTGTGGCACGCACTGTGCATGCTTGATCATGTCACTGTTGTTTACATGAAGTTGTCTGGCATAAATAATCCAAAAAGCATGCTGTTGATTGCTGTTATCACTTTCCTTTTTTTTAAAAAAATGACACAACTGGCTGATGGATATTTAAATATATATTTGTTTTTAGCATTATGCTGCTGGATCTTGAATGTAGCTGTTAGTTTGGACCAATTTCCTCTCCTGTGATGCTGCAGGGTTAGCTTTTTTAGTTTTTGGGGGAAAAAAAGAAGAAGAAAAAAAGAATAATTCTTTGTTCCCAAACGAACTATGCAGTCGACTGAAAAAGTAAACAAGCAATGTGTGAAATAGTGTATGTGCTGAGTTTATACTTGCCTTTCTCCCCTCATTGTGCTGGTTGTCGCTCATCATCTTGTTGCCTTTTGCACTGCTGTCTCCTTTCAATGGATATTTGCACGAAGCTGAAGCGTGGTTTAGGTAGTTTCATGTTGTTGGGGTTGGCTTCCTGACTCGGCAACAAGAAACTGCCTTGATTACGTCAGTTCGTCTTCATCAAGGGCACAATTTCCACTGAATTGCCCCCCTATAGGCACCTCCAGGTTTCCCCCCCCACCCCCCACCCCCCCGCAAATGGCATTGTAAATGAACTGGGGCAGCTATATCTTGGACAGAGAAGTTTTGTTTCTTTGCTGTTAGTTTGTGGCGGGGCTGTAAAAAGCTTCTGAGGCTCTCACAAGGAGAATAGGCTGTAAACAAGCAGGGGTAAACTTTTTTAGATTGTGTTGTGTTGCATCTGTCGGTTAGGGGCTTGTGTGTATACGTGCTGTCGCTGCATTGCTATCAGACAAAGAAATGTCACATTTTGGAGACATTTTGCAGCTGTTTGTTGGGGGAGGATTCGTTATTAACATTTTTTTTAATTGAATCCTATTGGTGTTGTTTTCAAGATTGCTCTAAATGTTTGTTTGCAATACTTAATTTTTCATTCAGAAGAGTTCAAATAAAACATGAAATACTCTGTCATTACAAATTAATAGAAGACGAATAACTACATGAAACATCAGGAGACAAACAGATATGTTTCGTTTAGAGTCTCATGTTTGCTTTTTGATAAATGTCATTTTTATAATTTTTTTTCTTTGCTTTGTCACACTTGGTTTTTGATTCTCTTATTAAAAAGACCCAGTTCAATAATTAAGTTAATTTCTACCTTTTACGGGAAGTTTTACTGAGATTTCCCACGCTATAATTTAGAAGCGTTTCTCTTTTTTTGTAATTTTTCTTCCTTTTATTATTATTCCTTTTTTGTTTATTTCGCACTGGAAAATAACTTGTTAGCGTGCATGAGTTCAGGCCTTATGCAGACCATAACTTAAGACGTTTGTCCAACACAGCTAAGAATTTTGTGATTATTGCAAGGTCATTACAAGAAAATCAATCAAAAGTCATAGGGATCCAAGATCCCCCAAAAATTGATAGAAAGCGTCTCTCTTTTGGAGCAGTCAACATGTTTTCTGTGTCAGTGTTTATTCCGGTTTGTCATTTTCTTGGCCCCCGCCTTTTTTTTTTTTTTTTTTTTTTTTGTTTTCAAGCCCCTTGTCAAAGACATATCGGGGATTCAAATGCTTTT
>NW_015112866.1:272765-274082 GCF_001443285.1 Poecilia latipinna | reverse complement strand
TAGATAGAGATATAGATAGATATAGATAGATATAGAGAGATATAGATAGATATATATAGAGACATAGATATAGATAGATAGATAGATAGATAGATAGATAGATAGATAGATAGATAGATAGATAGATATATATAGATATATAGATATTTGTAATAGTGAGACTTTTTCAGGTAATCACACATAACAAAGGAAACCTTAACGCTGCATATGTTTGAATATTGTTCGAAAAATTGGGTGAAGTGCTTTTACATGGATTTTTTTTTCAGTACATTTTAGTTTATTGGCATATTCGGTCTCACTTTCTGTCTCTATGCGTTCAATTTAACGGTGCACAATAAAAGTGAACGGTCTAAAACAAAAAGCATACCTAAAGTTTCATGTTACTTTCACTCAGTGTTATAATTTAATCAACGTAGATTTGTTCTTTTCCGAAAGCATACTTGTATTGTCATCCTTTTTGGGGGTAAATCATAATAAAAGTGACTACCACATGAAATGGATAGATGATATATTCAAAACTGCTGTCAACAAAGACGTTACTTGCATTTAATGACATCATGAATATGATCAACATTCGCCAAATTACTTTGGATATATACAAATGAGTACGAAATATTGCGGCAGGACACTTATGAACATCGGGCCTGATCGTCAGTAAAGTTTTATTAGAAAGCTGCAGTTATTTCAGAGTAACAGAAACCGTTTGAAGTTGGATTATCTGAAACCAGAAACTTTTTTATCTCAGGACAGAGAACTCTCAAATCCAGTTAGTGCAGATGTCCACGGGATCACGGGGCTCTCACAACATTGTGTTTCAGCTGCGCTATCTGCTTAGCACATGGGACTTGAATAAAGAAGTCGTGGTATTCCTTTTGAGTGGGCCCATGTGGAGCCTTACAGCACACACAGTCTGGTCCAAATATGGCACCGAAGGAACTGTCCGCGTGTGTTGTGTGGGATGGAGAAGGCAAAAGGGGAAAGTGTTTGATCTGAACCTTGTTTGGCAAATAAATTATGCTGAGTCGGCGTTACTATATTTTATCATTGTAATGATTAAGAACCATAAAGGAATATTAAGTTAGATTTTTCGGGCTATTATTATTATTATTTTATTATTTTTTTATTATTTTTGTTTTTGTGGATTACTCGTTATCTGTTGGAATCTTTGCTATTTGGATGAGAGCAAGTGCGCTTCCAATAAAAGAAATGCATCTTTCAATATGATTATGCTCCTGGTAGCAACATGAAGAGGTATAAGACACTTATGTGTCACTGTCTTTTATAATCATCTCTTCATTGGACTGTCGAGCTTTGCAT
>NW_015112866.1:265947-267920 GCF_001443285.1 Poecilia latipinna | reverse complement strand
TATATATATATATATATATATATATATATATATATATATTATATATAGTTTTTCCAATTTGCAGGGTTTTTTTTCCTTTTTAAGAATAAAATATGTTTTAATAAATAAGTTAAAACGTCAGTTTATGTTAAGCACTGATTCTGACTATTGTAATCAGGAAGGAGAATGTCATAGTTAACATTAATTGAATCTTTAGTGAACTGCGGCAACATCCATACTGCTCCATCAATGCAGCTGTTCGCTGCTTCGTTTGAGCTCCCACTTTGAATTTAGCCGCACATGGCCATACGATAAGGATTACAAAACAGTCAAGCATCATCTGTAGACCAGACATGATTCATATAGCCTTAGTGCTAAGATGCTTTCTCTTTTGTGATGACGTAATGTGAAGCTCTTGCTTACATGTGTGACTCTATGGAAACCTGAAATGGAAGCACGAAATAACTCCTGTGCAAACTTTCATGACAGACTTAGTGTCATGTTTTCGAGGGAATGTTATAAAGAGCACAATATCTTCTCCTTGATCCGAATTAAAACTGCTCGAGAGCAGCTAAAAGCTGATGTTTTATCCTCAATTGGAGCCATTTTGCTTCCCTTCTACTGCTTAACTGACTAATTTCGACTCTTTATTTTACATGGAGCCTTCTTTTGGAAATATGCCAGAAATCTTGGCTCTCCTGTTCACGCACAACATAATTATTTTTCCTGGATTCGAACCAGACTTTTAAAATGTAAAAGCAAACAATAATTATCTTTAAGATTATTATTATTATTATTCGACATGCTACTGTTGCAGGTCGCAAGAAAATACAGAAAAAGAAAGACAAGTGCACAGGATTAAACATGATCATGTTTTTATTACAAAGTAGGTAAGATACATATTGTGGAACTTTTGTTTGAATATCAATTAAATGGTAAGCACACACTGTTACTAGCACGTGCACGCACGCGCACACAAACAGAGTATACACATAATGGACGCAGAACCACAGGTGCATTTCCAAAACAATCTAAGTGATCTCTTTGGAGTCCAGTAAATATCTACACAGGATACAAAGTGAATTTATATGACTGCATATTACGGTAATAAATGGCCTGTGAGTGTGAATCATTTACGTTTTTATATCACATGAAGAAACAGGCGTTAACATCCGGCATACGGAAAACAACTTCTTAATATAGCTGATTCATACTATGGCATATATATGCACTGTGCATCTGTTTGTTTTCATAAATTCTTGGCAAAATGGTTGAACTCGCTGGGTTCAGCCAGCCGCGTTCATCAGCAATCACACCACAACACCGTTTGACGTGATCCGGGTTAAGGTCTGTCGTCTGGCCTTTTAAATTTCATGGTTGAATCTGAACTCAACAAGCAGGAGAAACCCAACACTATCGCGATGTTTTGTTTGAAAAGAACAACAAAGCACAAAACACTGACTCTCAGTCTAAAACGGTTTGAGAATTATTATCTTTTAATTAAATTAGGAATATTGGGGAGGAAACACCTGAACCTTGACTGGTAGTACTTTAGTGATAACAGTAGAGAGGATACATTGCTGTTTGTTGTTGATTGTCTAGACGACACTTTTGAAATGTATGGCATGCACGGCTGAAATAATCGGAGATAATTTGGAGGGATAATGCGCGCTTTCCAACAGCTCATTTTATTTTTTTTATATGTAATCAATGTAATAATCTAAAAATTTACCGCATGAACTCATTTTGTTCCTTTGTTGCTATTGGGCTTAAGTTTTTAAACTACTAGTCCACACTAAATTTATGGTAAAAAAAAACAAACAACAAACAAACAAAAAAAACAAACAAAACAAAAACAAACAACATTTTGTACAAAAATTACCCTGAAAAATTAGAATTGAAAAACAAAAACAAAAAAAAAACAAACGAACATGTGAACTACATACATTCGGCATATATATATATATATATATATATATATATATATATATATA
>NW_015112866.1:257208-262648 GCF_001443285.1 Poecilia latipinna | reverse complement strand
ACACATACAAAAGACATATATATAATATATATATATATATATATATATATATATATATATATATATATATATATATATATATATATATATATATATATACATGTGTGTGTGTGTGTGTGTGTGTGTCAGTAACACACGTTTATCAGCCTTTATAGGACGTTGTTGTAATATTTTTTCTCCTAATATTGTAGTGTTGCGACTTTGCTAAGTCGGTGAATCGCTCCTTCTCAGTTTTCAGACATCAGAAGTGTGTTGTGAAGTAAGACGGCAGGATACAAAAGCAACATTTTCAATTTTATAAACGCTTTCATGGAGTTATACATCCCTTTATGTACACCCCGTTATATCATCTGCTGCTCTCGGCCTTTCCAATTTCATCATTTTTTATTTTTATTTTTTAGCAGGCGCACACAATGGTGGCGGCTTTTATTTTTAGCAGGGATCTCAGATGCTCTCCATATTAACGATACGTTTATGAACAATCAAATGGTCCTCGTTAAAATTTATTGATGGACATAAAAACCTCGAACGGTCACTGGCCGAATATAGTTGGCGTTTTTAGTGGGCTGTGAGTCTGTAAGCCTTCGGAATCTCCTCGGCAGTATCTGCACAAACCCCATTTAGGGAATGTTTGGTCTGCAGGCTCTCGTTAAAAGTCGTGCGAAATGCATCCCTTATTTTGATTCTCCCCAGTTTCCATCGTGCACGTCTCCCTGCTGCAGCTGCGGATGCTGCCGTGAAGGCTTTTCTCTTTATATATCCCTAAAAACAATAAACAGCATTCTACGAGAAGTTATAAACTCCTCACTTTATCAAATGCTGGTTTGCCGAGGATAAAAAGAGCCAACGATTCAATAAACGCTTTAATGCTGTAACAGTATCTATTGAAGTAGCATAGAGCCCTGACAGAGATTAATTACACCATCAAATAGTTCCTTGCTTTAACACGCAATGTGCGCAGGTCTGTGCTACGACTGGATAAAGATCTAGCTGCAGCACCGCACATGAATGGTTTCCTTATTTTCAAAAAAAGAAATGTTATGGTCAATTTTACCTCTATGAGTCCTGGAATGAAGTGAAAGAACACTTTGTTTAATCCCATTTATGTGCATTGGTATCCCTGGATAAGTGGCGCATTGATCCACTGTACAATTTTTGTGGGGGTAAATATAATCACGTGTCAGCGGGTCAGCCAATGGGAGCCAGGGAAGCTTTGAGAAATAATTACCTGCCTTGATTGTTCTACGGCTAGATAAAAAAGTACACATACACCCCATATAATAAACGGATGCATGTAAAAGAGTCGGGGAGGCTTCGACATGTCGACCACGGGTCCCATAAGTAATTATTATGTGGACTCCTTGATCAACCATGAGAACGAGGATGTCCTTGCTGCGACTCGATTCTCTGCTCCCGGTTCGCACCCAGCTGGCCCCCGTCCGACGTCCCTAGTCCCGGAGTGCGCCGACTATCCTTCCTGCAGCTTCGCACCCAAACCGACCGTGTTCTCTACGTCCTGGGCCCCAGGACACTCCCAGTCATCAGTGGTCTACCATCCGTACAGTCACCAGCCGCACTTAGGCACAGACTCGCGGTATATGCGTTCATGGCTGGAGCCGATCTCAGGCGCCGTGCCTTTTCACGGCTACCCGGGGAACGGCAGACATTATGGACTGAAGCCCGACGCCTTCCAGGAGCACAGAGCCGGGGAATGCCTCAGCTCCGCCGGACGGACCTACCCGGATTATCTGTACTGCTCATCCACTGATATGCGAGACAAGACGCCGCAGAACGTCCCCTCTCCCGAGTCGGAGCTTCTTGCATCTGGGAAGCATAAGGAGGAGAAGCCGGAGCTAGATCCTAGTAAGTCAACGCTTCTTTTACAGCCGGGAAGCATTCTTGTTTTGATCTGAAACTGTTGTGAAATGAAATTATAAACGGCTTCTCCCTTTTCCTTGCGGCTCAAATGTGAAACGCCTGTGCTAGAAGGGGGAAAGCTTAAGGAACTATAAAAGACAAACGCTACCAGGCTAATATTGGGGGGCTATAAAAGCAGACGAGGTTGTAAACATGGACTCAAAACTGGAGGATAAAGACGTTGAATTTGGATGGATGCTGTCGGATTTTAGACGTTTTCATTTAAAAAGTGAACACCCCGAATCTGACATATGAATCTATTCATCAGCAAACTGCTCATGATTCATTTTTACGATTATATTTTGACCCCTGTGTCAGTAAAAGGCGGCATACAAGCCAACTTTTAGCACTGTTTTTTTTTCCAGAGGGCCTTAACGTGCAACAAATCCACATCCCCACATATGAATTACTTACCAGTCTTCTCAGCTATGGTAAGATTAAGTGTTTACAGATACAAATGTATAATTTAGTCTGCTATATTAAGTCCAAAACTTATCCACAGGCAACTTGAGGAATGTGGGGACAAACTCGAGGACTTTCACCACGGACCTGTAAAGGCTTGAACCACGGGCCATTTTATGAGCCAATAAAGTGAATACGCGCACTGAGTATTTTACGACGGTGTTACTCACAAGTTAAGAGAACAAGAAAGCAAATCAGCGCAGGATTGCTCTGTGTTGGGTTTTATTTAAACTACTAAATGTTAATTTAGCTTGAATGTAAGCTGTATTGTAAGGTTGACTGTGATTATTTTTATTTTTTTGCACTTTCTGGTGAGTCTTGGTAGCATGTTTTGCCTGTTTAGGCGTTCCTCTCTTATTTCATTTTTTTTATTTTTAATTTGCAGATAACCCCGTGGCCAATTGGATACATGCCCGCTCCACAAGGAAGAAGCGGTGTCCTTACACAAAGTACCAAACTTTGGAACTGGAAAAGGAGTTCTTGTTCAATATGTACCTCACCAGAGACCGCAGATACGAGGTCGCAAGGGTACTGAATCTGACCGAGAGGCAGGTCAAAATCTGGTTTCAGAACCGGCGAATGAAGATGAAGAAAATGAACAAGGACAAGAGCGACAACAAGGAACAATAATGACTGCCGAGAGAGAGAGATAGAGAGAGAGAGAGAGAGAGAAAATAACTAATTGATAAAAAAAGAAAAATAAATAAAAAATAAAAATGGACAACACAGATTTACCAAAACATAAAGCCTCCCCCACGTCCTTCATCTTATTTGTCACTTTGTTGGATTTGTTTGTAGTACCATTAACCTCAGTCTTTGTGATGCTGAATATTGTTTTAGTGCACAAATTAAACATTTAAGAGATAAAAAATTTATAAAAAATACAGACTTTTGTTGAGAAAACATTCTGCTTTCACTTTTATATTTCTATGTAAGAGGAATCTAAATAAGTAACGTTTGGATGCCACACAATTTCTCCGAAGAAATAGAATACTTGAATTCTTTTTGGATTTCACAAGAAAAAAATACCCTATAATTTATGACGTGAATGTTATTTTTTGTTTTGCTTTGTTTTGTTTTCCTCCATGTTTATTTTATTTGTATACTTCCTGACGCAGGTGTAGAGTATTTTGTACAGAATCAGAAGCATCTGCGAGCGCCTCGTCTGTGATGTATTTTGTGATAGCTGTTGCTGTAAATGTGCTTTATTTGTTTGTCTTTCTTTCTTTCTTTCTTTCTTTCTTTCTTTCTTTCTTTCTTTCTTTCTTTCTTTCTTTCTTTCTTTCTCTCTTTCTTTCTTTCTTTCTTTCTTTCTTTCTTTCTTTCTTTCTTTCTTTCTTTCTTTCTTTCTAGATTTTGGCCATGTAGCTTGGCGAGTTTTAATTAAAGAGTGTAGCTAAATAGAACTCTGCAAATATAATCATGATCACATAAAGGCTTGTTTTCTGTGTTCATTTGGGATGTGATGTAAGTGGAATTTGTCTACACGGGAGGTTGGGCTTTAATAAGGCAACGCATAATGAGGAAACTCGTTTTCTTTAAAAACAGCGGGCATGTTTGAGGCAATCGCGTTTTTTTTCTCGAAGGCTGCAAAGGCCTTAATTAGGAAAGGTTGAGCTCAAAATGAGGTTAAATTGAAAGCACGTTTCCATTTTCGCCGTTTTTAGCGAGCGTCTTTTACGCTACTATCAAGGCCGACACGGCTCATATTTGCAGCTGAGCATTTTTTTTTTTTTTTTTAGAAAATCACATTTACAAATATGTGTTTTAAAAACATACCTCAGAGCAACAATAGTGCAACACATATCTTAATAGTATCCCCACAATTAAAGGAGGCATTTGCAATATTAAATGAGTATGTTTAGATCCTGAAACTTCTACTTAACCTTTTAATTTTTAACCTGCGTTTGGTAAAGCACACACACACGCCCAAGCACAACAGACACACACACACACACACAGAGAGAGAGAGAGAGAGAGAGAGAGAGAGAGAGAGAGAGAGAGAGAGAGAGAGAGAGAAAATGCACAGAGGTTTCCAACTGTATAAATGTCCACCAAAGCTTCAAATATCGCAGAGAGAAGGGGGGGAAAATATGCTGACAGAATTTGAACGGCTAAACTTTTAAGTGAGAGACAATTTCCCTTGTCTCACATTTGTTTCCTGGGATAGGCCTAAATTGCCTTTTTGTGGTGGCAAACAATGCAGACAGGATGCTGTAATTTCAAAGCCCGATCCCAGCGCATTTCCGCTCAGCTCTGCTCAGCTCAGCTCAGTCCGGACAAAGATGCCAGTTTTACAGCCCCTGTTGGAGCTCGTTCTGTTTGTCTCAAATGCAGACGAACAAAGCAAACTCGACTCGCTGGCTAGACGTCTGGGCTAAATTACTTTATGGTTTTAATGGACGGTGCTGCTGCTGAACTCGTTCAAAGCACTGTTGGTGGGGGGACTTTTTTCCCCCCCTTTCCACTGATAGGCTAGCCGTCACAGGAGTGGTCGATTAGTCTACAATTGGATGGAGAGAAGTCAATAATTATTATGCACAAATATGAGAGCTGCACTGCAGATATCTCTTGGCAGTTTTGTAGTTAGTCAGCATAACAGAAAACAGCGCAGCACCGGTTTAAAGTGCCATAAAAAAAGAAAAAAAAAGATTTCTCTTTGTTGGCGCAGGGATTTGGTCAACTAATTTATTGAAGTAAAAGGCCAGATATTTTCCAATTTTGGGGGACATATGGGAACATCATTCACATCCGCATCGCAGATGTTTCTGATTGGTCGAAACGGTTAGCTTAGGGGAAGGTTCCCAACACTAGATGACGCTGTTGATCAACGTTTTGACCAGGATGCCATGTCTTTTGAAAGTGGGGGGATGGGGGGTTGTTTTACAAGTCTGTGGCTTTGCTAAAGAGTGAAAAGTAACCCTGTCGATGACAATGTGACAGATATGCCCACGCACCACATTTGCTGTAATAGCCCATAAAGCTGCTCATTCTGAGAGCGGCGCACCTAACGTTGGACGTGGCCACAGAGAATGTCCACAAGCAGGACACAAGCATGTAC
>NW_015112866.1:229972-253237 GCF_001443285.1 Poecilia latipinna | reverse complement strand
TAATAATAGGAGTAATAGGAGTAATAGTAATAATGTCTAGGAAAAAAGAACAATTATAAATAAGAATATTTTACATTTGCCACACTCGGATTTGAATCGTCACTAGGCCTACTCTGTTGTAATGTGTACTCCAACAGTCCAAAGTCTTCAAGAAGTGATTGGCAATCTGCATATTTATAGAGTGTAAAAGGTCTATAAACTCGCCCAGTGCTCCTTTCACATTTTACGATGATGCGCATAAAACATCAGTGACTCCACTATAACGTGTGTGGCATATTTGGACTGAAGGACCATATGAAGGCGTACGGAGCTTGAAACTGTGCATGTTTTGACTGTACACGCAGCTCAGCACCCCAAAGGTACCATTTTTTGGACCTCGCCTTGTGAAAGATTTATTGCTGATCCTCGTTGTTTTTTACGCGGACAGTTAGTGGCTACCTATACTATTTATAATTTGGCTTTGTTATTTCCGTGTCACGGTGCGTCACAGCGCTTGATGGCACAAACATGTTAGCATGGGCTTGACTGGCTACTGACGAGAAAGTTTTTGCCTTAAAATTCATTATTTTAAATGCTATGTCAGTTATTGTCAAGTGTTTCTTTAGATGTTAGGTTTTCATATTGCAAAGCAGCATAGCAATCTTAGAGGGTATTGCTGACCCACTGAGGGTCATTAAAGGTCAATTATAATGCAAAAAGAATGGCATCTATATATGTTTCAAACGGGAAATCCTCGCGATCTTAAACACTCCTCAGCCTTTATATTCAATAAATTCAGACTGTAGTGGAAGTGAATCTTTTGAACCCCCTTCAACGTCTTTGGTCAACTTGTAACACAGCTCTGCTGTGATAAACACAACATTGATCATATTTACAGCCTATTAGATTGTTGGGTTATGATTAGTGAATCTCCTCTCAAGGTGGATATACGTAGGGCCCACGTCTGTCCGGTCACGGAAAGATGAAGGGGTGGGGGGGCTACAGAGGAGAGGTGGGGGCGGTTGGGTGTGAAGCTTAGGGGGGAAAAAAAGGAAAAAGAAAGAAAAGAGCAGTGTCTGTGACTGTGCCGCCAGCTTTAACACATCCAAAGCGCATGCCATGTACCGGGTTTGACTGTGCACGGATCTGAAGGGAAGAAGAAGAAGACGCTCACGACGCTAGAAATTCGATGAGAGGAACGGCTCAGAGAGAGTGAGCTGCCGTAGATTGTCCAAAGGGGCAGCGTTTCTCACAGTTCCGGTTTGTCTGTCTGTGTGTGCGCGCTGTGTGCGAGAGTTGGGACCCCAAACAAAAGGCTGCCATCATCCTACAGGATATCTTCAGCTTGCGAGAGAGGGAGAGAGAGAGAGAGAAAGACCGAATCTGCTTGATGCTTAACCGAACATGAGCTCCTATTTTGTTAACCCTCTTTTTTCTAAATACAAAGGCAGCGAGTCACTGGAGCCAACTTACTACGACTGCAGGTTCCCACAAAGCGTCGCCCGCAGCCACACGCTAGTTTACGGACCCGGTGCCGCTGCGCCGGGCTTCCAGCACCCGACCCATCATGTTCAGGACTTTTTCCACCACGGAACCACGGGGATCTCCAATCCGGGATACCAGCAGAACCCCTGCGCTCTGGCGTGCCACGGCGACGCGACTAAGTTTTATGGATACGAAGCCCTTCCGAGGCAAACGCTTTATGGTACCCAGCAAGACGCGAGCCTAGCGCAATACCCGGACTGTAAATCGTCGAGCAGCTCTAACCCCGGAGAAGGACAAGGCCACTTAAATCAAAACTCCTCTCCCAGTCTTATGTTTCCTTGGATGAGACCCCACGGTCAGAATCAAACAGCTATTGTTTTATTATTCCTCACTCTTGCTCGGTCTGTCTATTAGAGAGTGTATGTGTGTGTGTGTGTGCGTGTAGGTGTGTGTGTGTGTTTCTATGTATATGTGCATGTGCATGAAACGTATGCCCAAGTCTAGGCTACTAGAGTATTTTTTAAATAGTGTAATAAAATAAGTGAGGGAACATGATGGGGCAGATACAACCTGAGCTGCAGGCAGCTGTTCCTCTGCAGCACATGTCTATACAGGGCTTCTTTCAAACCGCTGAATATTACACATCCCAGCTCATAACAACTATGCTCTTTGAAGCCCAAGAATCGCTCACTTAGACTTTTCCACAAACTCTAACGGGGAGATGATGGGGTTAATTGAGCACGTGCACCATCAGGATTCAAACAGACACTGTTACTCAGTGTGTTTAGCCTTCATCTCGATCATGCAGAATCCTTGTACCCATAGTCTTTAAAGGGTAATTTGACCCACAGGCCCACTGTGGCTCAGGCTCAAACTGGTCATAATCGTGAGAGCTTTGTGGGTAATGTAATTCCAATCATCGTGGGCCATTCTGGTCAGGATATCAGGCTGCAGGAACTCCACAGAGATACAAACCTCATGCAGTTATGTTGCATCAGTTGAGAATCCCATCAGTCATTTTCTGGTCAAAGCTTCAGTGTGTGAACGAAAGTATGTGTGACAGGTTGATACTTATCTAAATTTGCATAGTGCATTGTATTAAGTTGTGCAAATGGAATTAATCTAGTGAAGCAGTTACACTTACACTGCTCTACACTTATAGATTTAAGAAGATGCTGCTGCTACATGTCTCTCTGCATATATATATATATATATATATATATATATATATATATATATATATATATATATATATATATATATATATATATATATCTGTACATATATATCTATATATGTAGTTACATATAGTATCTATCTATCTATCTATCTATCTATCTATCTATCTATCTATCTATCTATCTATCTATCTATCTATCTATCTATCTATCTATCTATCTGTATTGCTGAACACATACATGGTGGAAGGCTATTGCTTTCTGCTTGCTTCTAGTAACTCCTGAAAAGAGATTTCCCCCCCACACACACTTTCCAAGGAAATTCTGATTCAGCTCGATAAGTGTTTCATTTGTATCCACCGTTTTTAATTCATCAGAATGTTTTCAGTGCGTCAAGCTAACCTCTGACTTTATATCACCCAAGCCCCAGGCAGAAGGAACGGGAGACAAACCTACAGCCGCTACCAGACCCTCGAACTGGAGAAGGAGTTCCTCTTCAACCCTTATCTGACCCGCAAGAGGAGGATTGAGGTGTCCCATGCCCTGAGCCTCACCGAGCGTCAGGTGAAGATCTGGTTTCAGAACAGGAGGATGAAGTGGAAAAAGGAGAACAACAAAGACAAGTTTCCTGGTCAGAGAGGGGAGGCCGAAGCCGAGGCCGAGGAAGAGGGCAACGAGGACGGTGAAGGGGACGAGGGGGAAGAGAAAGAAGCGGAAGAGAAAGAAGAAACCAAGGAGTGATTTTTATGGTCCTTTTTATGGTTATATGGCTGGAAACGAGAGAAAAAAAAATGAGAGAGGTCCCATAAACAGACGAAGAGCCACAAGGAGGCAGAGAGCGTCATTTTTATGACCACCCTTCCCATTTTGTCAAGAGGGAACAGGAATCCCACCAATATTGCTGTCATAAATAGACAGAATTCTCTTTCTCCCCCACTCGATTTTCCCAACATGATCCCAACATTGCCATTTCGAAGAAGCGATGCAAAGCTAGTAGAATGTTCGTTAACATTAGGACACCCATGCACAAAAATACAAGGGGCAAATTAAAAACGCATGTTAGATTGAAAATGGCTTTGTTTTCATAGTCTCTTTTTCTTCAAATTTGCTTTTCGTATCAAAGAAGTCAAAATTAGAACGTGATCAATAACTCCGACTTGTAAATAGATGCAAGAACATTTCAGACTCGAAGCTATTACAGAAACGTAGGGCCTGTAGCTTATTAGTGAGTGTTCAGACATCATCGCACTGTTACACCAGGCTGTAAACGACACATTTAGATTTGATTACTTTGTATTTCCTTCTGATTTTTACGTGAACGGCGCGTAGCCATGATAGCTCCTCCAACATCCTTCGTTTTTCCTCGGATCACCAGGGAAATACAACTGTTTGAAATCCTTTGATGCTACCTATGTAAACCTGGGGGAAATTGCAATAGAGATTTCTGAATATAGAGATTTCATATGGTTTTTAATTTTTAAAGTGTTCTATATCAACCTTATATTATTAAGTTATGTGTGTAGCATTTACCCTAAATACAATAAACACTTGTTGAAGACAATTTTTATTTTATTTTCTTTTTTTTATTTCTTTTTGGAGTCTTGGGAAGACAATTTAGCTCAAAGCCAAGCGAACAAATTTATATGACTATTTTTTTTTATTATTATTTTGTTTTGGGAAATTGTACCGCAGCACTACCTAAAGCTCAGAGCTCTTTCCTCGCATCATTTCTTATATTCCACACATGCGTGGCATCGCTCTGATCTGATTGCAAGCTATTCTCCCCAACAACTAAAAACTGCCTACGACGCACATAGACTGCGTTTTAATGATACCTGCAACAATGACAAGAATTTTAAAGTTTTAGAAAGGGAACTTTTTATTTGACTGTTCTGGTGAAATAGAGTAGTTGTTTTTTTTTTTTGTTTTTTTTTTTTTGCACTGAATATAATCTTTATGTACGTCTTGTTCTATATTGATGTTAACATAACAATATGCTCGTTTTCTTGTTGTTTCTCCTGTGAAAGACGGAATTGTGTGTTCCCTCATCCCCCGCCCCCTTCGCCATTGTTGATGTAAAATCACAAATAAACAAGATGGCTCACATTAATTTCTGGTTTTCATGTTTTTTTTATTTATTTATTCTTTGTCACACAGCACGTTAATATCGTACAAGTATTAGCACACATTACAACGAGGAACCTTCATGAGTTTTAGAAAACTAAACCCATTTCCCATTGGCGCACCTCTTTGTTAGCGCCAATGAGACCCAGAGTTCTTGCACTTGTAATGGTGGCTCATTACAAATAATTAAATCATCTCAGTCAGCAGAGACTAAACATCTTGATGCCTTGATTATTCTTTTTTCTGCTAATACTTTTCAGCCTCTTGAACATTTGCGCATGCACGTTAAACATCCTCTTGGCCACACTAATTAAACTTTCTGGCACGTAGCATAAAAAAAAATAATACACAGATGTCTGCAGATGTCTCAGTGTACCTTTTAAGGAAAATGACTGGGAATCCCTCTCACAGCGTGCTTGTGCCCCACATCCCGAGCTGTATTTGATTCATCCTCTTAATAAGAAACTTCCTCTCTTCAGGGAGAACCGGAGACTTGTTTTTAATGAATCTTGAGAAGAGTAATGGCTGTTTCAGATGAGATGAACAAACATCTGACCTGTGATGTTAATAATCGCACTAAGTAATGGAAAAAGCAAAGAAAGATGGGGGACGGGGGCTTAAATCTGTCTGTACAGTGCAAGGTGGTTGCATGAAACCATACAAGGCGTGCTGGCTAAAGCTCCGGAGTGATGGAATCAAAGCTGAATCAAAGAGCAGCTGTCATCTTTCTCGCGTTTCGCATCCGTGGCATTGAAAAGGAAATCTCAGCTTTGGGACACGAGATCTGGGTAACGGCGAAGGACGAAAATTTAAATCAGCGGAAAATCTATGTTGCTCATTCGTCCAACGGTCCTGCAGCAGAGGCTGCTGGGGATGTTGTTAGGCTCTTGTGTATAGCGCCTTTATATTAGAAAAAATAAAATTAAAATCTCAAACCCATTTTCCACATTTTTTTATTTCAGATTCTTGTAATTCTTTAATTAAATGGGACGTGTATTTTTAAATACAGTCTCTCCTTACAGAAACGTACTAAGTCGCGTTCTTCGTACTATTTTTTAGCCCCTGGAGTTGTGTGTTTTACACCCTTTCTGATTTCTTTCCACTTAATTACAACTTATTTGAATACAACCAAAACCTACACACGGGACAGTGTTGATGCAAATTCTAAAAATGTAAATATATGCTACGTGGACACAGACCGTTGTTTAGTCTCGTGAAGCAGGGTTTTTTGTTTTCATTTTATTTTATTTTATTTTATTTTATTTTATTTTAGCATTTATAATTTTTAGATGTTTTTAGGAATTTTTTTCCTAAGGTGTGTAGGACAGTTTAATGCAGGAGGGGAAAAAATAATTCCTATATATTATTTATTATTTGTCGAAATGTGTTATTCTCTTACTCTTAAATTTATATAAATAAGGATATATATATATATATATATATATATATATATATATATATATATATATATATATATATATATATATATATATATATATGTGTGTGTGTGTGTGTGTGTGTGTGTGTGTGTGTTAACCCCATCATGGCACGTTTAGAAAATAGTAAATATTCAATTATTATTGCTCATCCTAAAAAGAAAAAGTATTTTCTTTTTCTTTCAGGCGTCAAAACCCGGATGGGTACCTAGAACGTGATTTTCCAGTTGAGCATAGCTTTATTTTTCTCTCACTTGGCTCCAGTTTACCATTGCCCTTCATTGTGTCATTTCCTTCCCAAACCTCACGTAGATTCATTTTTTATTTTTTATTTTTATTTTTTGCTAACTTGAAAATCTAAACAAAAAATAATTCCGGCGTTGAATCCAAACCTGCAATATACCCCTAAGCCAAATCGTTCTTCTCTTTTGTACGTCACACTGTGTCCGTGTAGTTCTCTTTCTCTCTCTCTTTTTTTTCTTTTTTGAAGCAGAGCGTTATATTACCTATAAAGTTTAGTGTACCTGCAGTAAACTTTATTGGGGTGTAAAGACCCGACTCGCAAGGGCCTGCACTTTCTGCGGCGCAGAGGGGAGAACACGGCCTGCATCCGAGAAGCCTGAGAGAGAAGTTACCTCTGTTTTAGATGTGATGCTGTAGATGAAATCATAAGTGTCATTTTATTGTTGTGTCATTGAGAATAGAAGGAGATGGAATCTGTCTAAGCTTGTAGAATGGGTTTAATTTAAAGTATTAGGCTTATCTTGGTTTTGATTGGATTGCTATCGTGTGTTTCGATGATTTAGACCTATCTGAGAAAAAAGCGGACCAACGACTGAATTACCACACCGTTTACTATATGTATATTTTTTTTCTAATTTATAAATGCTCAGGTTCATTGTTCACGAGAGTGACGTTGAAAATTTGAGCCATATTATCAGGAGAAAAAAAAAACAAAAAAACCTTTACATTAGACTTTAGGGCTAAGATTGTCTAATATTTCACTTGTTTGCACCTTTACAGAACTTTGTGTATCACTCAGTCCACTCTGTAATTATTTTTGTTTTGGTATCCTTATTTATGGAGGACCTTGTTGATGTTGAATTTCTTATATCAGATGAACTTGGCTGTCAACCTAGTCAGAGATACCATAATGTTGAACTGTTATAATAATACTAATAGAAATATTCCTTTCAAATCGCCTCCATCTATAAATCCCCCGCCCTTACACTCTCATTTTAATGATTCATTAATTAATAAATTTATTTATTTATTTTGGCTTTTGGGGGCATATCTTTGCACTTTGTCAGATAGGGGAAGTGGCGGATTTTGTTCAAATTTCCGAAATGTAACTTATTGTGGAATATCAGCATAATTACGGCTCTTGCGGTGCGCGGCAGATTTTTGGTTTTGTCCTATCATAAAAAAGGGAAGTAAAAGATGGGTGCAAACATTCCTGGTTGTTAAAGGGAAGAAATTTACAGCTGAGTAATAAAAGTTTACGACTGAACCCTGGCTGCGATTGGCTGGAGCGAGCCACGTGGCCCAGGCTCTATGAACATGAACTTTATGCTGTTGTCTATTCTCTGCTCCTTCCCTTGTATCAGCGGCCGACTAAAATGCAAGGAGCGCAGACACGTCTATTTCCCCTCGTTAGTGTAAAAAACAAATCCAGCTCGGCCGTTTTGGGGTGCGGCTGCGTGTCACATATTCACCCGATCTTCGCGACTTCCTGGCGGTTGGGATCTTCGGGACAGTCGCCGCCTATGCCAAGCCGCTGCCTGCGATGATCTCTCCCCCTCTTTCGCTACCCCCTCCTCCTCCTCTGGAGGCAATAAAACCGCGACTGGGAAAGCAAAAAGAGCAAGCAAGCCTGCAAGAAAATACTTTCCCGGCAGACAGAGCTCCTTATCGACAAACAGAAGATGCGCGCTGTGCTGTTCTCGCCCCCCTCGCCACACTGACCCTACAACAGTTCTGGACCACAAACTATTAAGAGCCCTCCTCTCAGGTAGGATTGCACCCTTCTTCTTAATTTGCTTATCTTCATTTTTTCCCCTTTTTTTTGGTGTTGTTGCTGCTGCTGGTCTGAAACGGTGACTAATGAGAGAGCACACGTAAGATCATAGAAGTTGAAGGTGTCCATTGTGTGTAGTTGACCTGACCTGCAGATGCCCGGAGCGTTTGCCATGATACTCCTCGCTGGTGTGCGCACCTGCGTGTGGGTAAGCCTGCCGGCTGATCTTTTTCAGCCGGCAGCATTTAAGAAGTGCAGTACCCGCTCTGTTGTGATAAACAGCTCCCTGATACTTAACTTTCTCATCACTCATAGGCCCTTCTGACCATGCACTGACGAATTACTCTCAGAGCTGGCTGAGCTCCCTTAAGTATTTCCTGTTCGCTCACTTTTTTGCCAAGGGGTTTAGAGACTGATATCTATGAGCTACACCGACCACTTTTATGTCATAAACGCACACATAAGCACATATGCATATGTAGTATAATGTGTGGATAGAAAAAAAGAAAAGAAAAGAAAGGTCCCAACAGTGCCCCCTAGTGACCTAAAGCGGATACATGCTTGGGCTTGTGTTGAGGCTTGTTGTTTACACCTACTGGTTTTCGGCGGAGGGTTACTGCGGATGTCAGCTGACCCAGCTGATAGACCGCTGCCAGCATGTTGCTGCTCAGTCAGGCTTCTTACAAAGGAGTGTCTTTCAGAGACTGATTTGTTGTTCTTGATTGTCCACATGGGAGATCTGCTCTTCTTTTTTGTGGTTTCTCTTTCGATTTTGAAAAAAAAAAAGAGCAATGCAACATTTCCTGTCAGGCCACATTCTGTGACATAACCTATGACGACATTATAGTTATCATGGTAACCAATTCTGGTTACTAATTCTGTCATCGTATATTCTTCTTATGTTCTTATGGAGACTATGTTTGGTCATCTAAAGTGATTGTGAAAACAACAACAAAAATACAATTATCACAAGCATTTGAATAATAATAATAATAATAATAATAATAATAATAATAATAATAATAATAATAATAATAATAATAATAACAACAACAACAACAACAACAACAACAATAATAATAATAATAATAATAATAATAATAATAATAATAATAATAATAATAATAATAATAATAATAATAATAAAGTTGGAAATATTAAAATCACAACCTGTGTTTCTGAGTTGGCAGAGAATAGTTTAAACCAGACATCTCAATCAAAACTTACAGAAACAAAAACAAATACAAAGAAGTATCGGCACCATCCATTTTAAGCAAAAATTGTTTTGAAAAGCCAAAGTCTACAATAAAATTTTCAATTATGTCTAAGCCGTATGTATATAAATACTCCCCTTCCCCACAGAAAAAAAGTATGTGCTTCAGATCAATAGACATGGCATGACCAATGCCATGAACATATCCTCAGACAGTAACATGACCTGGATGGCATAAAAATTCGTCCAGTATACCTCAGTTCAATAACAAAAAAAATAAAATATAATAATAATAATAATAATAATAATAATAATAATAATAATAATAATAATAATAATAATAATAATAATAATAATAATAATAATAATAATAATCTGGTAACTTTCTTGTTATAACAATACACAGCAGAGGATAAAGTCTGACTTACAGCGACAACAAAGAGTGAACAATCTAATAATACAGGAGCCAAAATACAATATTAGACTTGTGTTATGAAGTGTTACGTAAACAATGCACAAAATCTAATTATTGATAAAATACCTTAAACAGGATCTAAGCTAGCACAGCGTTTGCGTGCGTGTGAGTGTGGGAGAGAGGGAGAAAGAGACAGGGAGTACAGGAGGAGGGGCATTACTCAAGAGGGGCATTTTTTCAGAGCTGAAAACATTTGTTTTGTCTTTTTTTTTTAATCAGCTTTGAAAAATATCTTGTCTGTTTGTTTTAATAACGTTTGTTAAACAAAACGTTGCGCTGTGTGATGAAGTGGCTTCGTGTGTTCCATTTTGCTGCTGCTGCTCCTGCTGCTAGTGCTTCGCAGCACTTTCAAGCACGGAAATTATAATTTCTGGAAAAAAGTCTCTGTAAATTCGTACGAGCTTACTTCGGGATGTTTTTTTTTTTTTCCTGTGAAACATTGCTGGTGCAGTGGATCGTGTTCTGCTGTAGCCCCGGCGCTCCCTACAAAGAGAGAGAGAGAGGAAGGAATTGCCATTTAATGGATGCAATTTGGTTTCATCTTAGTTTAAAATAAGAGGGAAAATGCACACTCCATTGTTTAGCGGTGTAGATTTTTTATTTATTTTTTTAAAGCAGAGATGGCTCGCGTAAAACTTCATGAAGTCATGAATCTGTCCGCGTCACCGCATTTAGAACCTCACTTACAAATCCCGACAGGGCCCAAAATTTTGCCCCCGCTAATGGTCATAATTTATGACGTGTGGATCAACATGTGCTCATTGGGCAACAGCTTCCTGAGTGCTTAACGAGCATAAAGTCGAACACTTCCGGGCATTAATTGGACCGACCGGCCACGGCAAAGTGCTTATAGAGGAGCTTTACGTTGTTAGTATGAGAATAAGTCCTTATTAGAAGCGAGGAGAGGGGAAACAGGAGAAAAGCATCAGGGCTGAGAGTTTGCTTCCACCGCTGTGTTTTTAATCATAGCTGATAATGTAGGAATTTTAGAGGTCCCGTGTAGCTAATGCTGAGTTATGCTGTGACGTTTGAAAGTTGGCTCTGTCTGCGAGTGAGTAAAAGGAAAGCTTTAGGTTCTCTAATGTGGGGATGGGGGCTGGGGGGAGCGGGGGAGATATTAGGCCTGAAAAATTCATGAAGCGATTATAGCCTAGGGTAAAAAATAATAATATAAAAAACTATAATAATAATAATAATAATAATAATAATAATAATAATAATAATAATAATAATAATAATAATACCACGCCATATGCATAACCACAAATTATCAGAATATCTTAACGGATCTATCTTGTGAATTATAATCCGGGGAAAATGTATCAAAATTATAACAACATAATGGACTAGACACTTTCCTACTCTTAGACCCTCTTTTCACATTTGAGTTCACTCCAAATGTGCCTTTAGAAAGTAAATCTTGCAAACGTGGACCAAACGGCGTCCTCCCGCCGTCCATCCCAAATGCGTGCATGTGATTTGCCTCACGGGCCGCAATAAAACACTAAAACTCTTGGGAAAGAATGACCTTTCTGATTCTACACACTGACACAACCTCTGCTGCATTCCAGTCCGCACATTGCCTCCACTGTTCGAGCCCTTTAATTTACAGCCTTCGACTCCATGGACCGGCGTGTTTTTCCTGTTTGTGTATGAGCAACAATGAGACAGGGAGGTTGGAGGGGAGGAGGAGAGGAGAAGGTAACGTGTGTAGAAAAACCAAAATAGTCTCAGAAGGGATATTTATGATTTTTTTTTTTTTACATAGAACAATTTGATGGATTTTGTCATGTGTTGGAGATGGTAAATTTTGAGGTACATTTAGCATTTACTACACATTGAAAACAATAACATTTTCAGTAAGAGCCAGGGAATCTAAGAGACGCAATCAACAACATAAATCCTATATTGTCATTATGTGTTCACTAATAACGAAAATTTGCTTGCTAGCTTTTGGCAAACATCGTAATGTCTCTGGTTTTATGAGGGTGAAATATTATGATAGTTATACCAAGAAAGCACAGATTTTCCCTTACTGTGTAGTTTTTAGTCCTGCTGTTTTAATTGCGAGACAATAATTTAAACTTTATTTGGTAAATACATTCTCAAGAACAACAATTTCCGCAATTCCTAATTCCAACTGTATTTAACCTACAACCGAGATACTTTCATTTATGTTTAAAAAAAATACAAAGCAAAACAGGAATTGTGCTGCCTTGCATGGTGAGTTTTCTGTGTTTTGTTTGCCTCTCGTCTGTGTGATGCGCGGATGTCACATATGGTCATGAAAGGGTGAAGGGAAACTTTTATTGCACCGTCCACTTCCTCCTCTTTTGTTGTCTTCTCTTTTTTATGGTCTTTTTAGGATTGCACCCTGTCTTCCACAGAAAACAACAGAACAAACAGGGCTGCACATTTCAGGCAACGCGTATTTATTTTTATTGGATAAGATCAATGAGCTAAACCAGCATGGCCGCTCCAGCCAGAGCGACTGGGCTAAGGCAGACGTTTTCAATAGCCTTATCGATTATTTTATTGGTATCAATTATGGCTCGTTGCAAAACGGAGGGATAATGCGGATTGTCGTTTCAAGTGCATGCATGCAAGTTTTTCTTTTTTTTTATTTGTATATTTTCCATTTAGTTTAAAAGCATTTAAATTGGGGGTCAATGAGATGCTAGTCAGACATAATGCTCTCTTAAAAAATACTCCGAATGATAATAAAACAGAAAATAAGCATTTTATCTTGCGTTGGATTGCATTTTTTTAACAATTTAAAAGCAGTCCATTTTACCCTAAAATAGCTTGAAGTTTTTCTCAAAACACCCTTCGAGTAATTCTCAAAGGCATAATTTGCTGCAAAGATAATTATCAGGTAGTGTTTACTCTAGTGTGTGTGTGTGTGTGTGTGTGTGTGTGTGTGTGTGTGTGTAAGCGCGCGTGTGAGTGTGAGTGTGTGTTGCAGGAACGTCGAGGTTAGCTCAGAACAAAGCAAAAACTCAGAAACATCTGTATCAAGATTAAGACTCCTCGCTATACAAACTTCACATGAGGTCTGATACTTTATTTATCAATGGTTTCTGACGCACTGGGTACAGTTGGCCTGCAGGGGGGACGTGGTGTGCGAATAAATAAAATTTCTTCTTCTTTTTTCCATTTTAACGGAGAATTTATGCTCTCATATTAGCTTGTAAGAGCCTTTTTTTTGCCCGCTCCGTCCATATCAACGTCCATATCAAGTGTCTGTGCAATGCTTCTCATTTCTTACTTGAGTTTCCTGGGCTTTGCTGCAGAGAGACACTGTTGGTGAGCTGGAAAACGTCACTTGTTTTATTGCCCTCACAGAAGAGAGACCATAAACGCATTCTTACCCCGAGCACAATACCCTTCCTCTTTAGTTCACGTTTACAAAGGTGATCATATGCTTGGGATTTTATACCCAAAAGATTGATCAGGAGTTTATTAGGCATTTTTTTTAAGATGAGCAATAATGCTTAATATTTGTCTTGATATCTTGCAAGTTTTTTTTTCTTTTCTTTTTTTTTTTTTTAAATCACGGTAGTATTTTCTAATGTGCATCTTCTGAGCCTGATATAAAAATGAAATTATTCACATTTCCTGTTTCTCTTCCTGTATGGTGACCATGCATGGGTTTTTTTTTCTTTTCTGTTAAAAATGAGCCAAGTAGAAAATAAAATAAGAAAACCTTCCCGTCCAGTCAAGCTGGATGGTGCGCGTGTACTTTGCCGTCTGTGTTGTGTTTATCGGCATTTAGCACCAATGCTCCGCGCAGCTCTGAGCTAAAAGCTACAGTTTCGCCTCAACTTCCCGCTTCTCAATTGGTTGGGAATGGTCAGCTGACGTTGTCATATTGTCTCTCACTGAGCCAAGCCTCGGCTATTACACTCGAGCTTTTTTTTTTTTTTTTTTTTTTTCGCGTCTTAACCGGAGATTGGAAATTAATAATATTCAATCCTCAAAAGTAGCCCCGCGACCACGCAGGAGAGGCAGCAACTCGAGAGGGGGGAAAAATACGGGCGATTTTTTGGGGAGGAAGGTGTGGTTGGTTGACTTGACACAGGCGGGAGGGAGATTTACTGGAGAAGGAAGATTGAAAAGAGACCCGATAAAGAAGTGGGGAAGAGTTGGAGAGAAGGGTTACAAGCAAGGTATGAATTCTTATTTCGCAAACCCGTCGCTCTCCTGCCATTTGTCCGGTGGTCAAGAGGTTCTGCCCAACGTTCCCCTGAACTCCACCACCTATGACACAGTGAGACATTTTTCGTCGTACGGCGCCGCTGTGACCCAGAATCGGATATATGCCCCTTTCTACTCCCCTCAGGAGAATGTGGTGTTCGGCTCCGGTAGGGCGCAGTACGAGTACGGATCCAACGTATTCCTCCAAGACAAGGACGTCCTGCCAAGCTGCAGGCAGACAAACATGGGACTCGGCTCGCAGAGCCACATTGCCCAGGAGTACAGTCTGGATCAGGGGAGGGCAGGAGCCCAGGAGCAGAAGAGCAACATCCCGATCTACCCGTGGATGCAGCGCATGAACTCACACAGCGGTGAGTTTTACTACGACCAAATAAATTAGGGAAATGGGCCAGTTTTACGATATGTCTTACCAAGAGAGTAAGTTACTTTTTATGGCCCCATAAAACATTACTGTATCTGCTCGATTTGTGAGATGGGCCTTAACATGTGCAAACAAACAGCTTTCATTTTAACACTACTGTGGTGGTAATAACTGGTGACTTGAGACAGAGAAATTGGATTAAGACGATTTAATAATTTTGCATTAAAAAATAAATATAAATATGCCCTCACTCTATCAGCTAAATTCCAAATCGCGTCTCCCTGCAGATTTAGATTAAACCACATGTTGTAAATCCTGATAAGTAATTCTATAATCAGGGAGTAAATTTTGTGCATTTTTACGTTGTGCTCCAGCAGGAGTGGGCTACGGGACGGACAGGCGCAGGGGACGTCAGATCTACTCTCGCTACCAAACGCTGGAACTGGAAAAGGAATTCCACTTCAACCGCTACCTGACCAGGCGCAGACGCATCGAGATCGCCAACGCGCTGTGCCTCACGGAGCGGCAAATCAAGATTTGGTTCCAGAACCGGCGCATGAAGTGGAAGAAGGAGAGCAACCTGACGTCCACGGTGACTGGAAGTGAACAGACAGGGGCTGCTCAGGAGGAGGAACGGAGTGGCAGCGCAGTGGAAGAAGGGAAGGATGAACACAAAAAAAAGGAATAACGGGGAAGCATAGCGCGCACGTGTGTGTGTGTGTGCATGGAAGTGGAGAGGAGAGGGGAGGGGGGGGTCACCTCATGACCATGAAAGTCCAACATAACTACCTAAAAAAAAAAAATCTATAAAGACTTGACTTCACTGCATGATGGTTATACCCGCTGCTCTTTATCTCATCTTGACCACAGCAGTTGTGGAGCACTAAATATTCAAAACATTATTCCATCCACAGTTTGATCTCTGTGACATCTGGAGCACTAAGGTGTTTGTTTTATCAATATTATAAATATCAATGTCTCACATGTATTGTGAAAATAATAATAACAATATTATTATTAATATTAATAATAATACAAACGAAGAAAAACAAGTATTATTTTCCTGGTATTTTTCCAAACACCAGGAAAAGTAAAAAGTAAAAAAAAAAAAAAAAAAAAAAAAAATCTGTATTTACCCACAGCCAATTCCTCACTGTGAACTCTTTGATCACCTCACCAAATACAGTGTTGGTTTGACTTTGCTCATGCACATGCACATTCCACGGCGTTCCAAGGAACACAATGCAAAACTAGTACTTGAACTGTCCACAGATTTAAAAAAGAAAAGAGAGACAAAAAAGATTCAAGTTGCACGGTTGACCCTCAAGCTTGTATATATATATAATAAAAGTAGCATAACAGCATATTATGCAAATTCCGCAAGAGCTGTGCATTTAGCCGCTTGGATTTTTGGCGCAGGACAACGTAAAAGAACAGCGCCACTTCTTCTTTGAATCATTTGACACCACATGCTCTTGTTTTTGTTGTGAGACAGATTTGTACACTAGTAATTCTTCACCCTTTGAGTGTTATGATTTTATGTTTGTTTTTTGTTTTTTTGTCATATTTGTGTATCAGTAAATAAAATCTTTGTAAAACTTGCATCCTTGTCTTGTCTTTGCTGTGCGCGTTACTCTGTTTGGGCGGACAAATGTGGCGTATCAGCCAGGTTTTACGAGTTGATCAGAGAAATGAAAGGGGTTTGCAAAGCTACAGCCCGTTCCAGAGGCACAGCAAGTTTTGCAATGATGCGGATTTGGAGGATTAGAAAGGAGTAGATTAGATAGATAGAAGTGGGGGTTTTTTAACGCAAACTTTGGTCTCTGTACGAGTAACGTTTAAATGTTGGGGGAGCACTGAAGAGTTTTGGGGAATCTATTATTATTATTATTATTATTATTATTATTATTATTATTATTATTATTATTATTATTATTATTATTATTATTATTATTATTATTATTATTATTATTATTATTATTATTATTGATGTTGTTGTAGTTAATATTGTAGTTTACGTTTATTAAACTGACAAGATTAATATACGATCAAACAGCTACTACTTTTTTTTGTAATAACAACAATAATAATTAATATTATTTTTACTTGTGACCTCGAAGCGAGTCCATGGCACACGTCCTGACACGTCCTGCTCCATTCCAGACACCAGATGACGCTCTTGTCTTACTGTCCTGCCTTTTTTTACGCTAAAGATCCCCCCCCCTCGCTTCGTCCCCAACAACCAAACAGCTCAAAGTTTACCGGACACGTTTCTCCTATTCATCAATATCCCCATTGAGTATCAAGCCAATTTATGACTGGCCAACACATGCACGTGATCGCATACAAATACCCCATATTTGGGCAGTGCGCTCCGGATCAAGAATTAAAAAAAGAGAGAAAAGATACCAAAGCCTACTCCACCTATAAATCCTGGATTATTTTTTCTTCTTCTTTAGGACAGACAGCTGTGAATTTTCCATTAGAGGCTACAAAGAAAAAGCAATGAGCAACAAAACACAGGAAATACCCGCAAGCCTCGCACCGCATGTAGTTTGAAAAGAAAGTGTTGGTGGGTAGAATTAGTTTTGAAATGAACTCTCATGTTGAGCGCTCCAGCTTTGGGCAAACACGGGAGACAACTTCTGCTAACAGCATGTTTACTTTCGATGGATCTGGGCGCACGTCCAGCCGTTATGAGGGTGTTAACGTGAACGGGATTTACTCCTGTCCCGTCCCCACGACCTCTGCGCATCGCGAGGAGATCAAAACTAGCCTGCGTGGCAGCACGGATCCTCCGCCCGGACCGCAAATAAGCATGCTCTCCAGCGGTTCACTCTTGGAGGCGAGCGGGCTCGAGTACGGACGAGGCACGGACAGAGACCCCGAGAGAGGCGTGAAACGCGGAGGCAACAGGAGCCAGGAGGGCGACCAAAACGCGGAAAGGGCTCAGACAGTGAAAAGAAACCCAAATATGCACCAGCGTCAGGACAGTGAACAGCGGCCGCAGATTTATCCCTGGATGACAAAACTGCACATGAGCCACGGTAAAGTTTACTTGTTTTATAAAAAAAAAAAAAGGCAAACAAAAAAATGCGAATTAGATGCTCGCTCTTAACGCAGCAACACTTGGTTTCGCTCGCTCCACTGTCCCTCTTGAGTTTTATAGGCCAAAAGCAGGAAATAATAAAAACTCGCGGTCATAAATTTTATGACAAAGGCATCTATTGCTCGTAAACCTGCTCTGTTACGGTGAAGGGGTGATCTGTGCTGTGATTTATGGTGAAATAATTGGATAAGAGAACAAAAATATGATAAAACGGCAAAAATAATAGTACAAATCCAGCTATATAATAGTAATTGTAGCGTTCTTGCTTCTCCTCTACATGCATTTGAATTTCCAGCATCCCCAAGGAGGGAAAATAATAATAATAATAATAATAATAATAAAACGCTTTAGCCTTTGATTGAACTCTGGGACACACCAGTGCCCTGACCCAATCGTGAACTCTTCACCTCTGAAAGATTTGAATAGACATGCTCCTTCTTCGTGGCTCCAAACCTATACTGGCAGACAATTCAGCTGCAAAGAAGATTGTAAACGCATTAGCTACAAAACAAGAACCAAGGACTGGCAAAGGAAACACGCAGCAGGAATGTTGGATGAATCTAAATATCCGGCGGCTATAGGCCTGTTGCGTTACATAGCAATGTTGTGCAAGTTTATAAATTACAAAACAGTTGGAAGACAGTTGCAACATTTTAAGTGCTTTTTTAAGCACCCATGTTGGTTTCGCTTACAGTGATCTTACGCTACGCTACTATTGTATAACTGTTGCAGACTTTACAGGGAGGCCCACAAACTGTTGTCTGATTTGTTACAGCTAAACAAGAGTCTATTGAGAATTTTTTCCCCTTCATATTTTAAACAATGAAAGTGGTTGCACAAATAAAATTGAGGTTTCATGACATCATACCAACTGTTTCTGTCCGGGTGATATTCTTTGAGTGAGCAAGTTCACTATTACATATGGCCTATATGAACATATATGCTTTCTATTTCACACTTTACATTACATGCCTAAAGCTCAATTAAATGCGAAAGTTTTGTGCAATATGATGTTCCTGAACGCTGACATATTTTAATACTGCTTCAGAATCGGAGGGTAAGCGCTCCAGGACCAGTTACACCCGCTACCAGACTCTGGAGCTGGAGAAAGAGTTTCACTTCAACCGCTACCTGAGCCGCCGAAGGCGCATAGAGATCGCCAACAGCCTGTGCCTAAACGAGAGGCAAATCAAAATCTGGTTCCAGAACAGAAGGATGAAGTGGAAGAAGGACTCAAAGATCAAAGTGAAGGAGTAAAAGAAAGAAAAGCAGCACTTTTTTTTTTGCACCTCCACACTTGCACATTAGAGTCGGAGTTGCCCGCCTGACCTTCGGATGAACCGCTATAAGGAGCAATGACATCATGACACGGTTCTGTGTGCTTCATCACCAATTATGTGTCACTTTCTGCGGTTTGGAACCTAATGTATTGAATATCGCTCACTATGATCAATCGGTTTACATTTCTAAATTAATTTGCTTGCTATGCGATGATAACCCCACTTTACGGTGAAAAAAACGCGAAGGTCTAGTGGGAGAAGGATCCTTCAAGGCGTTTGGTCCAGATTGCGCTTAAAAAAAAGCTGCACAACGTTATTCATTTTGGTTTATAGTATAGGATATTAAAAAAAGGGTAGTTACCGAGAGTTCTGGGGGTCATTTCCATCTTCTTTAGCGTGCTATTAAAAATTAAGGTCAGTGAGCAAGAAAAATAAAATTAGTTAAAAAAAGTATTTGTCCTCTTGTTTTCTTTTGAGAAATCAGGATTTGTTGAAGGTATGATGTGTCTGTGATCGGTTTGTCATTCATGCTGTCTGTCATAACCTTGTGATTGTGTATGATAACACTGTAATGTGCAATGAAGCTACGTCTGTTTCCCTTAGTAAACTAAAGGTGCCTGGTACACACAAGGCCTGCTTGATGGCCAATTTGTTGATTGTAAACAATAAAGTCGTTAAAAAAACAACTACTTTTACTCTGAGTTATTTTTCTCTTCATATTCGGGACCCATTGCAGGAAAAAAAATATACAATAACAAGGTGCATCTTAGAATAATTTTCTTGCATTTTTGCCCGCTAAATAAAACTGTACTTATGTATTTTCACAATGCAATTTCCTTTGTTTTGTCAGGCTTTCTCGGGTCCCCCAAATTTCTCAGGCTGACAAACACGCTCTAAAGTTTAAGGCCCCCCCTCATAAAACTTTATTGCCCGCTTTTTCCAGCACTCCACAGGCACACTCAGCTTCCTGTTTTGTCAGGGGATGAGGAAGGGCCACACCAGCCTGTTAGAACAACACAAAGGTGGACGCAAAGCTTCGGCTTCCTGTGGCCGCACACTGACGCGTCATTTTCTGTAAAGGGGGCCATATGGTCAGATTTGTTTCAGCCCCTGGTCTCGTTAGATTGTTGTTAAAACGCCACTTTGCAGCATTGGTCGTCTCAATTCAAGCCCAAGGTTATGAGGTAATTCCCTTCTTCACTTAGAGCAAATAAAAAAAAAAGTCAACTCACCTCTCAAACTAACCGCCTCCCATATGATCTCCCCTTATTTCAACCGGTCAACTGCAGCGTCCACTTTCCCTGTGCTGTGTTGGGGCCTATAAACATAAACGCAAGAGCTTGCATTCAAGTCTTTCTTTTTGGGGATTTTAAAGTTTACAAGGTTACATATGCCAATTGCCCCAAGCAGGGCCTGTGAATGGTGCGTGGGAAGCACGTGGTGTCGTTTAAGTGGGTTTTATGGCCTGGAAGAGCTGACAAACCTTCGATATATACACATCATATATAATCTTAACTGTCCGGAATCGCAGCTGCTGGCTTCCCCCTTATCGGAGGAGGAAAGGGCTTTGTGGTGGTGGCGGAGGACGCAGTACCTTTCTCCGGACTGTAGAGCAGAGCGGAACGGCGCGGAGGTGTGAGACCTGCTGCTTCTGCAGTAAGTTGCTTTAACTTTAAATACTTGCCTGCGTCTGTGCTGTCTTAAAATAGTTTTTTTTTCCTCCCCTGTATGATGGATTGACTCTGAATGCACGGGTTAACTATAAACCTAATTAAGTTTATAATTATTGAGCTACGTTTCTGCAAAGGGTTTAGAAATGCTCTTCTGTTTATCTGTAACAAACAGAATTAAGCATTTAATGTCTAAATTTGTAAATCACGCTGGTGATCTTAAAGCTGGCTTAAATAGGGCTGCAGCAGTTTATTTACAGTTGTAAATCCCCACCGTAAAAATAAATAGAGATAGTAATAAAAGTTTCAAGAGAAACACAGTAGTGTTAAGCAAAAAAAAAAAGAAAAAAAAAGACTCAAACTCTTCTCCCCACTCACTCCTCAACCAATCCTGCAATTTGCAAAGAAAAAAACATTTTGGTTAAATTCTACCTAAAAGTCTTGTAGCTTTGACTATTTGAAGAAAGTGCTGCGAATAAAAGACGGGTTTGTTTTCAATTCAGATTTTATTTTAAGAGCTAAAAAGCCTCTATTAGTCAATGTCAACAATTGTCAAGGATCTCTCTTGTGTCTCACCTCTGCATTAAAATTGGACCAACTTCAGCACATCGGCATACAACTAATAATAATAATAATAAATGTTTGACTGTTAGTTTTACTCTTTGCTGAAAAAAAACAGCGCAAACTGCTATAAATAATTTCTCCAATTCAAGTAACTATTTTGAAGTCAGAAATATTACGCTATAGTCAAGAACAGCAGCCTATATGATTTCAGGGTCGAGTATAGTGTCTATTATTATTATTATTATTATTATTATTATTATTATTGTAAGGTCATCTTTTTAAAAAATATACAATAACATGATGCTAGCATATTATAAAGAACAGTGGAGAATACAAGTGTTTACAGTAAAAGAAACGATCAAAACATTTATGCGACTTCTTTTGTTTTCCACCTTGACACTGCGGTCTTCGCAGTGTTTGTGGTTACGATCTGTCGTCATCGTGGTTTCATGGCCATTTTCTGACCATGCCGACCTGCGGATCTTATCTTGTGTGACACATTTTGACTGTGAAGTGAAGATTGGATAAATATTTGCGCATTTCACACCGTTTGTGTCCTCATGGATATCAGCAGATATATCCAGTTTGCTTTACTTGGAGACTAATGAGCCAATGACATCTTATGACCTCAATAGTTTTCTGTTGCTCAGCTGGAGACATCATTTAATCACCCATATGCCTAAGCAAACAGCTCCGCCTACAGAAACAGTTCACTACTCCTAATCAATGTGTGGAGGTGCAATTATTTTTGATATTAAAGCTCGGATTGATGGGTTTTCCCCAAGGTGCAATGGCCGCCACTACTTTCTCCGGTTCTTTTTGGTTGCTTTTGTCTTGAATGTATTACGCTGCCTGTACTTGGTATACCACGTTTCCAATCCTAAGGTATGGACTTTGTTTCCAGGTGTAGAAGATCAATCACAGACTTTCAATAGGGGGCACTGTGTAACATACTCCTGTATGAGTGATGCACTCCGGAGGGTGACTAATTTTATTTATTTATTTTTTTTCAAGTGCTCTCTTTATTTTTAGAAACATTTTGCTATAATTCAGAGAGGAAACTATCAGGAATTCCAGACTAAATGCTTTTATCAGTAAAAGGAAACATATAAAAATGATTTCCTGTTTTCTTAACAGGAATACTGACATGCGCATTTGTACACCTGCAATGCACGTGCTGCATTTTGACCTTTTATCCTGTAAGATGCTTGAATAAACTCCTCAGAGGTGCTCATAACAACTCAAAAACTTTATTCCAAAAGTGAAACCATCCCAAACATCCGATTTCACTGTCATGTTCTGCGCTCGTGTATTCCTTTCTCTGACCTATGGAGCTGACACTGCCATCTTTCAACCCGCAGAGGTCATTTCCGGGTGAGCATAGACTTCCCTTTGTCTGGGGCTCGAACAAGAGGCAGAGATCTTCGTTGCACAGTTTCCGAACATGAACTGATTTTATTTACAATGTGAAGACAAAGTCGTGACTCTATTTTATTGACTGTTCGCCATAATTCACAGGCGCTGAAGTCTAGGGACTTCTATTCATAGTAGCTCTTGCCCAAGGAAATACCAAATTGCTTGTAAATTTAGTTTTATCGTCTGAAAACGATCTGTCTTAAATTCCTTCCACTGTCTCTGTTCTGCAGGCGCTCAAACATTTCATATTTTCCGTACAGTCTCCCTCCAGGAATGCGTGATTATCAGGCCAAAAATATTATTAAGATAAGAATAACAAGAGTGAAAAAAAAACACTTCGTTCTTTTTTGGGGCGAAAAAATTGGAAAATGAACCTGTTATGTTTTAGTTGTTATATTTTACTTTTATTCTCGTTCATTCCGCTGGTTTTTATTTTCAGGAATGTCATTACTTGTGGTTAATCTTGTAATATACCACAAATAACCCATGCTTTTCAATGTGTCACATTTACATATGTAAATTTACACGGAACTTACTAAGTGTATTTAACTTTAAAAATATTTATTCCACAACGTGGAACAGAAATTGATATTTTTTATGTCTCATATTTACCATTTTTGAAGAGAAATTACTATTACTTGGATGGTAATAATTTCTTCTGCTTATATGCAATTTATAACTCAATCTTTCAAAATATCCATGGAACCATTTAAAGATTTTAAAAAGATTTATATATATAT
>NW_015112866.1:216390-225993 GCF_001443285.1 Poecilia latipinna | reverse complement strand
TGTGTGTGTGTGTGTGTGTGTGTGAAGGGGGGAGGGGGGCCGGCGGGGAGGGGTGCGCGGAGAAAGCTTAACAATCCCTCAAATGAACAAATGAAACATCAAATTAGTCCGCCTGAGGGTCTCATTTTTTTGTACTTTTACATTATAACTAGTTATTGAACTAGGTGCACGATCTCAAAGCCATTTGTGAGGGGAGAAAGAATTCATTGCTGTCTCTCCATCAATAATCCTTGGCAGTGAACTATTGGAAGCATTCAAACGCGAGGGGTGAAACGCGGGTCAGGCTGTCTAACTAATATTAAAATGCGCTCGCCGTGAGTTCATGGGGCGAGAGGGAGTGCGTGGCGTTCATATCGGTTGGGTGCACGACAAATATCATGTATTTAGATGAAAATGCGACGCAGCAAAGTGGGTACGTTTTCTGAATTGTATTTATTGCATAAAGAATTCACAGCTTGTTCATTTTCTTAATTAATAAAAAAAATGCGATTTACATAAAAATACACAGATCAAGATGTGCATCAATTTAGTTGCTTATGCCTCTCTTCTTTAATCAATTCAATTGATTCAGAATCTGTTAGCTGTTTTTTTTTATACTCCCCCCCCCACACACACACACACCCCTTTTGAAACAGGTCACATGTCCAACGTAACATTTTTCATCCAAGGCTTTTCTCATTAGCTTCCAGAGTGTCAGGAAGAAAGGTTACCGAGCGGTCAGTATGGTAATGGCGAGCAGAAGAAATGGTTGGGAACAATGGGAACTTATTTTTCATCTGCTGCTGTCACGCCGTCCTTTTGTATCCGCCGTGTTTGTGACTGAATATTCATATAGGAGCCACCTCAAAGGCAGAATGCTGTGAAAGGAGAGCCTCAGTATTCTCTGTGTGCCCGCATACACTCGCGCGTGTTTGTGCATAGATCTCTTTAACGAGGGAAAAGAGAAAACAAACAAAATACGTGTTTATGTCGCTTCGAAGCGCATCAGCTTTCACGCGCACTTTTCGTGTGATTGCTAACTCACTGGCGCCCTGAAACATCTCGGAAAAGGCATGCTTCCTCCATAACCTGCTTTCACCGACGTTTACCCGACAGTTCACCTCTACAGCCTCAAACAGAAAGCACATTAGTTGTCTATATGTACCCTGTAGAACCAAATTTGCGTGCTGCACAAACATTCGCAAATACGTCTCTACAGGAATACATGGGCAACTGGAATACCTCGCCAGCCAATGGATTGCGTTGCACCTAACTCTGCTTCTGCACGTCTCTCTTTCTTTCTTTTTTTTTGCACTTGCTTGTACGTACACAGGAAGCACCCGCGATGATCCTTACATCCAGGCACTGTAACAATGCAATAACGCTGTCACGGAGTGTATTCATAGTCCACACAGATCCACACTTTGTGGAGGCAGCTAGAGAGGCCACAGAGTAAGGGAGCCATGAGCAGTGTGCGGCTACTACTGTGTCAGAGCCTGTAAAACACACCGGGAACCAGGGGTCGTTTAAAAGTGACTGATTTACGGCTTTTATTGCTCTATAAAACGCCTCTAACATCCTCGGTAGGGGTAATAGAAATGTCGTGCGCATTCTTTACAAACAGTACTGCCAGAGTTATGATATGCATTTTTCACATCGTTTTTAAACTTATTATGTAATTATGGCTGAGGAAATGGATCCCCTGGCTTGCACAGTGGCCAAAATACTGACCTACATTTATTTCACAGACTTAAAACCCATTATTATTATTATTATTATTATTATTATTATTATTATTATTATTATTATTATTATTATTATTATTATTATTATTATTATTATTATGTTAGGGTATGTGGAGAAGTAGCATGTTTGAAGAGATGAGAGAAGAATGGGAAGCCAAGTTGAGGCAGCCTTACAGCATCAGCTTACAACATAAAAGTCAACCACAAGTCATGTAACTCATGGTCAGGGCTCTAGCCAGGATTAGCATAGTAACAGCTGAGATGAAATATTGCCTTGTAGTCGTAAACATTTGGATAGTTGAAATCGAAGAATTAAATATAATTTTGCTATTTGAGCTAACCGCTGTGTATATTTTAAGGGATGCAATGTTATTTAACAACCCCCCTCAGCAGTCTAGTGATGAGCTGTGGCACGTTGTGGTGTTTTGTCTTAACTGTTATCAAGGATGCAGGTAAATGAGCTACTGCATGGCTGTGCTTTTATTATTCCCATCATGTGCAGTAAGTAGCACATGAATGAAGTCAAAATGAAGAATGAAGTAAAAAGATACATTAACATGGGGTTAAGAAGACTATTTAGACAGGTTTTAAGGTATTAGTCTCTTCTTCTGATTGCAACTGTCTGACCTGAAGAACCACATGTAGCTTAAATAAATAGTCATCTTTAGTTCATGCAGAATTTTAATATTTGATTTTTTTTTTTTTTGAATTCTTTTATTGCGTCTTTCAGACCTCCATGTTTTGTGGCTTTATGATATTTGTGATTTTAAAAACTGTCAGGTGTGCGACTAAGATTGACCCCAGCTTTGTGATTAGAAACATGCTTTGCTAAATGAGTTATATATTTTGCAAAATTGTTTTAATGAAGTGCTTGTTGCATCCTTAGGAAGCAGAACTTACTGAAACAGGTTCTCCTATTTTAAAAGACATACAATAGAGCATGATTGCCATGACTCTTTATTGTAAACACTGGTAGTGTGCACAGCATTTGCTATCCATGTGTAGATCCGGTTTTGTGTTTTCTGTAGTTGATTGATCTGAATTTTATTTTTGTCCAGCAGCAAATGATTTCTGATGTATGAATTTTTTCTATGTTCATCTTACTAGGATTATATTGAAAAATTTTGCTTTTTCATTATCTTTCATGAAAGTATAATTGTTTGGTTTAAGATTATAGAAAAATAATGTAAAAGTGAAGGTTGTTTTTTTGCTTTTCTTTAGGCTGTATCTTCATTGGCGCTCTTACCTTGCTCCACGGTTGGTCTGCTTTGAGAATTAAACCACATCTCCTGAGCATCTCACATCTCCTGTGTTGTGTTACAGACTGAACCACAAACCTATTAAATATCTGTATTTAAATCACTTTAAGTGACTCTTGGAAGTTCTTCTAATTCTTAATATCATTAAAGACTCTATCCAGAGGCATATAACAAATGTACACTGATGATAAAAACACAGCTGGATAATAAACTATGAATTGCACAAGAAATAAATATTTTTAAAGCAGATTTCAGATACAAAGAATGGTAAGTCTACTGAATGTGTTTTGCGGTTGATGACTCCACAACAGGTTCAAGATTCAAACTGGTGTGTTGGCATTGGTACAACACTGTGACAGGAAAGTAACTTTTGACAGATTTCAACCCAGATTCTGAAGCAGCTGAGTTGCGTTTGAGATCCATAGTTACTCAGTATATGTTCCAGCCTTACAACATTTTGCAGGGAATCAGAAAGGTCTTAAGAAGTCTCAAATCTACACTTTAATGTAAACATTTTTACAAAGAGTAGCAGTACAGGGTTGTGAATTACAGTTCATTGGGTCTTTTTTGTTGGTATTTTGTTTCTCTTACTTGTTTTTTTATTATGTGTTTGGTTGACACATTTGGACATTACCATTAACCTCTGACCAAAACACAAATGTCTTGATCCCGTGCAGTAATGAATCCTGTTGGAATTCACATAAATCCAAACACTTGATTAGATCTTCTGCGTGTACTGAATTAATAACATTTCTTTTGAAATAAAACACAACAATTCAGTTTTAATTATCCGCCACTGCCTAATATTTTCTATAAATTTTTAGTAGTTGACTAAGACCCGACAACAGTAACCTTAATGAAGTGTAAATGCGCTGATTGAAGGCGCTGAAGCTAAGTAACACGTGTAAAAGAGCATGCTTAAATTTTTATCTAGGTTCAATTTAAGCTGTGAGCTAGCTGCATTATTAGTGAAGATATTTTTGAAGTTCACTTATCTCTAAAATTGTAATCATAATAGTAGGGTTGGACAATAAATCGATAACAATATATATCACGATACATATGTGATTAATATCAATAGATATGTCTGAAAAAATGTTTCACCTAACTTCCATCCAGAACCGCAAACCCTTCTGGGTGATGTAGGCAGAGGTTAGGCTTTAGCCTGCACCATCTGAGACCCCACAGTTGGCTCAACCTATCAGGGCCAGTCGAGCAATGTTGGTGCATCAACTATCTCACTCACCATTTAGTTTCCTAGCAACAACCTGTTGACTACCTTGCGCATCAGCAGTTTAAGGTTTTGCCACCATGCCTCATATGCCTAATAATAACAATAAAAATAACAATAACAATGACGTGGAGTGAAAATGGGATAAAACAGGAAAAATCACACTGTCAGTTTGGCAATATTTAAGACAAAAAAAAAAATCAATAACTACTGATATGACTGATATGACACACTTATATCATGACAGTTTTCAGTCACATCTTGCAGTTCTTTAAGATGATCTATAAACGTCTTAAATTTAACCTCCTGAAACTTTCAGAGTGAGTGTTATATGTTATTAGAGGCATTTGCATGTATGGAAGCTCAGAGGTTAGATTTGGTCTTGATCTTAAGTAAAGGATTACTACGAAATGTCAAAACAAATAAAACATGGTCAAGGCATGTTCTTTCAGGGAACAACTAATTAGAAAGTGAAATGAATTGTTTTTATTTTCAGAAAGGTCCAGCTATCAGCTGTAATGTCGGTTTGTCAGTTTGCCAGCTGAACTAATACTGATAAAAAAAAAGAAGTGCCTTCATTAATTTGCAAATAACCTTTATGCAAAGTGTGCAAGCTAATAAAATGATTGGTTTTCTATTGTTGTTCTTTATCCTTGGCCAACCATTCTCCCTTTGAATAATTGGTAGCCATGGATTTTGCCTGTTTTATTTTATTTTTTTTCCTTGGTCAGCAGCTACTAGTTTTGTCCCCAAGATCAATTACCTTGGTAACAAAACCAGAGAGAGGGAGGCAGGGGGAAGATGAGGGAAGAAGGAGGGATAAAGAGACACGAGCGGACAGTGAGAGAGAGAGAGCGCTTTGTGCCCACAATGGCGACTGTAGGTATGCTAAATACCTCTGGTTCCTTATCCGGGAACTACCTCTTCCTCTGCTATTGGGCCACTGGGTCACGTGGTTAAAGTAACTTTACAGGGCTGCTCGCAAGTAGGAGGGCTTTATGGAGCAGAAAAACGACAAAGCTAGAAAAATTATTTTCCACTCCAGAAATTAATGATCATGAGCTCGTATTTGATGGAGTCTAACTACATTGATCCGAAATTTCCTCCATGCGAGGAATATTCGCAAAACAACTACATCCCCGAGCACAGTCCAGAATATTACAGCCGCGCAAGGGACACTGGCTACCAGCATCACCACCAGGAGTTATACCCTCCTCCGCGGGCGAGCTACCAAGAGCGCCAGTATAACTGTGCAAGCATCCCCGAGCCCGACACGCCGCGGGGACACGGAATACCCCACTCCGCGCACCTGCTGACGGGAAAGGGCCAGCCTGCGTCATGTGAGACCCCACAGTTGTCCATGTCCCCCGCCACCCCGCCGGCCGCAGCCTCCGCCTGCAACCAAGCCACCCCGGAGCATCCCAACAGCACAGTCTCCTCCAAACAGCCCGTGGTCTACCCGTGGATGAAGAAAATTCACGTCAGCACTGGTAGGCAACTTGTGGTGTTTATGTTCCCCCTGCTCTACTCACGCTCCTCTCTCCCCTTCTTCCCTCCCTTTATCAAGCCCCTCTGACTCCCATCTCGTTGCCAGCCCCTGCTCCGATAGCAGGGAAGCCTTTGAAATGGCACAATTGAGGCGGATTTACGACTCGGCATTGGTAATTACACCCACCATAAATTTTATAGCCGAGGTACACTCAGGGCAGCCGTATCACCATGTGGCTTCTGCTGTTATGTATTGCGCGATAGAGAGAGAGGAGGGGAGAAATGAATAAGAGAAGAGAAGGGTAAAAAAAAAATCTGAGCTTTGTGATCTTGCATTAATAATTTAGATCATGGTTGGGTGTGAGTGTCCTCTCATTACGCGAAGTTCTTAACTTCCCATTTAAATTTCCTCAAACAGCTAAACATTCATGTCTAATAAATCTTTCTGAGCCATATCTCACTTTGTTTACCCCCTCCTTTTTTTCTCCCTTCTCCTTCTACCCTTTCTCTCCACATCTCCCTTTTTTTTTCCTCCCAGTGAACTCTGGTTACAATGGGACAGAGCCAAAGCGGTCTAGAACAGCTTACACCCGGCAGCAGGTCTTGGAATTGGAGAAGGAATTCCACTATAACCGGTATTTAACCCGACGGAGGCGCATTGAGATCGCGCACACCCTGGTGCTCTCCGAGCGGCAGATTAAAATCTGGTTTCAGAACCGCAGGATGAAATGGAAAAAGGATCACAGGCTGCCGAACACCAAAGTGAGATCCTCCTCCTCTTCCTCGTCCTCCTCCTCCGGGTCCAACACAGGCTCTGCGGCCGGCGGAGTCGCCGCTGTCTCGGCCACCAGCACTGGGGCCCCCGACGAACTCACAGGAGCACAGCATGGCGAGGATATTACCAGGTTATAAAACCACGAACCATCCAGCTGGGGTACACGGAGAACTTGTTATTTATAGAACAATGATATATTTTGTTTTCGTAGCTATCTTGTGCGGTTTCCTTTAAGTCCAAAGTTATATAAAAAAAAATGCATGTTATATAGCATGGATTACTGCGAATACCGATGGTTTATTTTTTACGTGAAACAGGGTTTAATTTATTTGAAGTTCAGTTATCCTGGTGTTTTTTTTATTAAAATGAAGGAGTGAAACTAGAAAAAAAAATATACATTTTATCGAAATGTTATTGTGGGCCAATTTTTTGCCCAGCTGCCCAAGGTAAAATGCACAATCTATTTATTTCAAACAACACTGGAAGGATATCACTATAATAATAATAATTATTTTGGTATATTAAAAAAAAAGCTTGAACACAGCATTGGTTCTGAACATGTATGTTTAGAATAACAACAATGTGTGAATTTACCTCGTGTATTTCAGAAACGGGATTTTGATCTGCATTTTTAGTTCTTTGTTTTTCTTTTTAATTATTATTATTATTTGTGGTGTTGATGTTGTGTTTAGACCGTTACAAAGCAGACTATTGTGAAATGCAATAAACGGAGTTTAGTGTACTTGTGCTAATCATATTGGTCAATAAAAACGGTGAGTGTCTACTAGTTTTACATACGTATGCTCGACGTTCATTTTTGCTAAGACGAGGTCTGCTATAGGAGGATGTTTAAAAACTGTACAGATGTGTAAATACTCAACAGGACCACTGTTTTCTGACTTCTTTTTTCCCCCTGCGCCCTTAAATTAGCAACATGATGTGTGTGTGCGTCTGTGTGTGTGTGTGTGTGTGCGTGTGTATGTGTGCTTGTGTGTTTGTGTCCAGCCTTCCTTGTAATAGAATGAAGCTGTTTCCAAAAAAAAAATATGGAAAAGAAATAAGTAGTTTGCTCCTTGCATTTCGTGCAACCTCATCAGTCTGAAGGGCATTCAATTAGCGCTGCAGACAAGCTACTGAGGGCCCCATCCAGCCCACGTCTGCACTGCTTTCTGTCAGTGCTACCAAAACCAACCCCACTTTCGAAACCAAAATGCATGCTTTTAATTTAGAACTTGCATTTGTACTATGTTAGAATTGATAGACGCTTGTAATATAGCTATTTTGTAGCAAACACACACGCAGTCACCCTGCTTTCCTTTTTTTATATATATATTGCTCCACTGTGCCATGTGACTGAGTTTTCACAGAATGAAATAAATGAAAATTTAACTAAAATGTGAACTGAACGCAGATTCAGTGTTAATGCATGGTGTGGCGTGAGATATATCACAGCGAAGATGCTGACCTTTGTTGTCAGAGTCTGGCCTGCATGGGGAGGAGTGTTAATGGTTTCTTGTGTCTTTTACTTCTGCATGTACATGTCTTCTGCGTAGCAGCAAAATACATGCGGAATTAAACCCTGCAGTCTCAGGAAAAATAGACTTTAGAACTGTTTGCAGCTACTTAGGTTTAGCATTTAATTTTCTTTACTCTTTTATATATTTTTTTTTTAATTGCATTGGTTTGTTTATTTGTTTGCTGTTTTTTTTTCTTTTAGATAAATGTAGTTTGAGCATGACTCAGACCCAAAGAAGCCCAAGCATTTGATAGATTATTGAAACTGTGGCATGAATAGGTCGTATAAAATGCCTTGCGTAGTGGGAGGCACAACAACACAAAGGGAAGAGGTATTTTCCATCATCAATCTTGCACCACGGAGCTCTGTATAATGTCCTGGAAAACAGCTGTGATGATAGCCAGTTTTTGATAGCATCAAATGTTGTGTGTTATCAGCCAGAATAACTCTGAAGCATGCGCAATTGTGCGTTTGGACCCTTTAATATTGGGTTTCTTGTTTTGTTTTTTTGTTGTTGTTTTTTTTACTTATATAGTACAAACACAAGCATGTTAAAATATGCTGTTGAGACATGGCTTTTGCAGAAGGCAGTAGAATGGCGGTGAGGCGGCGCTGAAAAATGAATCGAGGAGCCTTTATGTTGTTGGACAGATTAGAAAAATTAATGTGCTCTCCGCAGTCGCAGCATCCCTCCAGCCCCTTTTCTCGGCCCTGTTGCCTCCATGTCGCGGGGCTTGAAAAGGTGCTTCATTGAAGTTTGGGGGGCGAAATGGGAGAAGGCCGAGTTCATCTTGAGGACACATTTTCTGTTCCATTAGGCTCATTTCAGTCTGGATGGCCGACCTCTCCAACCCTGTGACCTGACTCACTTTCTATGCGTGTACCTTCTGTGTGCGCCCTCGCCGGTCCTCCCTTGGCCTCGGCTTTCTTTGTGGTTTTTTCTGGGTTGCGGCTGTATAGAAGGGGCCTGCGGCGGGGCATCACTGCATGTGTTGCTCCCTTTGTTAAGCACCGTGACACCGGACAGTGTTAAACTCTCGGACCGCGCTCCTCTGTGCGTCCAGCGGAGCTGCAGCACTTCGAAAATCTGCGTTTTCCCCTCAATCTGGCGGGAATCTTCTTAGTGAGCGAGTTATTGCACAAATACACACAGTGACGTTATCCATTATTTATAGCAATATAAAATAACCACTTGAGATTATGTCTTGCAATTGCGCCTCAAATTTGACGAACTCGATGAATATTTTTACTACGGTGATTAGTGGCGTTCTCTGAGGTCTCATAAAAAGGTGCTGCGGCTATAAATAGTGTCATTTGCTGCGCTCATGTGACTTCTGCTCCCAGGTTGGCTCCGGTGTCCAAAATCAAGCTGCCAATTATAGGCGTCTCTGACAGTACTGGGACACTTGGTCACTGTGATTAGTTTTTGAACGAGGACCTTCAAGTGTTGTCTTTCTCTTTTAACACAAAAACTCCTTGGAAACTTTTCAATGAGACCTCCACAAATACTTGAATATTTAACGCTAACATTAAATTACTCTGAAATAAGTCAATGCTTGTGTGTATCAACTGAATCTCTCTCTCTCTCTCTCTCTCTCTCTCTCTCTCTC